>NW_005871968.1:95570-112376 GCF_000147115.1 Myotis lucifugus
GTACAGTGAGTTTTGCAACTAAAGGGAGTAGGAAAGTAGAGCAGTAGGTGTGGAGGGATGTCCAGTCAAGTGAAGGCAGTTCTTTATTTTTATCATGGTGTCTATTCAACTATGTTTCCATTGATGAGAAAGATCCAGGTCCAATATATTTCTTGAAATATTACCTTACAACAGTAGTTCATGGGACATACATTCCACAGGATCTTCTTTCACTCTGGTATTCAATTTACATGAAAAAGAATATATGATAAATAGCAAGAGGTATGCTAAATAGTTTAACTTTGCAATGACTTCATTTTCTGTGACCTGAATATATTTGTGGGTTAGTTATTCATTTGTTTAATCTCTTTTAAGTCATCTGTAAAGTCTTGACGTTTGTGTAGTGGGGTCAGAGTATTTTTATTCCTGTTTTTTATTTCATTCTTCCAAACAAGGAATTGGAGGTTTTTTCACCCACTTTGTTGTTTGTTATTGATACATTCATATGTGTATATGTGGGCAATTGTGTGTGTTTATTAATAGTGTGGGCTCAAATCTGTCACTCAGTCATATTGCATTCTCTCCATTGCTTTTTCTAAATTTTATTTTATTTTTTAAAAAATAATTCTTTATTGTTGAAAGTATTACATGTGTCCCCTTTTATCCCCCATTGACTCCTTCCAGTCCCCCTTCCTCCGCTACCCTCCCCACCCCCCAGCCCCAGGCCTTCACGCCCCGCTAACCCCCCTATTGTCTGTGTCCATGGGCCATGCATATATGCATACAAAGTCTTTGGTTTATTACCTCCCACCCACCCACCCACCCTCCCAGGCCTTCTCTTTGAGATTCCACACCCTGTTCCATGTTTACATCTCTGGATCCATTCCATTCATCTGTTTATTTTGTTACTTAGATTCAACATATGAGTGAGATCATCTCCATTGCTTTTGAATTTTTACTTTTCTTACTGAAAAAAATTCAGCTGTTACTTTTACATTCTTCACTTGTGAATCATTGCTGTCACAAAAATGAAAGTGAATGTTCTGTGTACGCAGTGCTAATAAATCATCCTACACACATATTGCCAACTTATTTCACATCATCACCTTTCCTTATTGTTCTTTTTGGCCTTTTATTGTTAGCTCTATTTACAAAAGAGGCATCATCTTTAAGATCTTCTGGAAGGCATTCTCTTTTATTTACTAAATATTACCTTTACCTTCCATTAGCATATTTGAATCCAATGTCTTTATATAAGAAGAAACTATAGCTTAGATACTGCTTGCCTCCAAATTTAAAATCCATTCTACCTAGCTGGCATGGCTGAGTGTTTGAATGTTGAGATACGAACCAGGAGGTCACCATTAGATTCCTTGTTGGTCTGGGTTGCAGGCTTGGTCCCTGGTAGGGGGTATGCAGAGGGCAGTCAATCACTGATTCTCTCTCATCATTGATGTTTCTATCTCTCTCTCCCTCTTCCTTCCTCTCTGAAATAAATAAAAAATATATTTAAAAAGAATCATTCTATAATATTCTGTTATTTCCAAGTTATTGGAAATTTAAGCTGGAATTAGTGGCCCATGTTGATATTATTAAGTTATTATTATCTGTCTTTATATAGATTAATTTGATTCTCAGTTAATTTTGTTTCATACAGATTTTTTGTAACCATTATTCTTAATCTAATATCATTCCTTTGATAATCTATACTCCATAAATTTATAGTTTTTTAAAAAAACTAATCTTTTGTGCTTTGAATACATACACACTTATATGCAGTTGTACAAATGCATAAATAGCATCCTGTGCCCAGCAGAAATTATCTTTATGTGTTGTACAGTCTTTTTATCCTCCGTGTCCACTCTTCCTTATTATTCAACAATACATTATGATCTTTCCTCCAATCAACTAGTATGATGCCAATTCATTATTACCATGTATACAAAATATTTTATGATGTGGCTGTGCTATTCACACCAAGGGTGAACCTGAGAGGGGGTGGCAGTGAAGGATTTAGAAAAGACAGACAAGAGAATGAAAGCTGGGTCTCAGTCTGAGGGTGCTTCTCTGATGGAGAGATAGCGACACCGCCTGCAAGCCATGTCTTTATTTTTTAGCCAGATTCCACGAGTTAAAGTAAGGGTGTGGTCAAGAAGTTAACAATGTTCTAATTTACTCAATTACATGCACCTGAACTCTATCAAGCCCACATTACTCTGCCATGTGGGACCACAGGTTCTGACCATATGGTCAAGCTGGGACTTGCACGTGGCTCTGCCACAAGAGGACTGTGCCCTCTCATTAGTACAAGGCTTGAACCTGTCCAAACACTGTAGCCTCTTTCCACAAATAACAATTATATAAAATTATACAAAAATATTTTGGAATTGTTACATTAAAATTCTGGTTCTCCACAAGAGGCAATATTGTACCCTCAGAGGCTATTGAGCAATATGCAGTGACATTTTTGTCAGTTGTATGGAAGGTGTAGGTAGGTAGAGTCCAGGGATGCACAGGAGAGACCACACCACAGACAATGATCTGGCCCCGAATGTCAATAGTGCAGAGATTGATAAACCATGACTGAAAGAATATATGGACTTTTAATATTTATAGCTGTCTTCAGATTGGTTTCCTAATGTTTTAACACTTATAGTTCTGCCAGAAAAGAAAATAGAGTACCCCTTTGTTACCTGTTTGCAAGTTCCAACCATTGTCAATGTGATACCTTTTTAAGTTTCCCCCAGGCTAAGAGATATGGAAGAATGTTTTTGTTGTTTTCAGAACTGTATCTAAGTTTTATCAAAGATTGATATATTTGATGGTCTTGTTACTTTGAATATTGTTTGTATATGCCTATTATTCTTTCATTTTTAGCCTTTTAAATGATTTCTAAACATGATTATGGTGGGGGAGATGGAAGAGTGTAACAAGGAGGTAAATGGTGATAGAAAGAGACTTGACTAGGGGTGCTGAACACACAATACCATTTACATCTGATGTAAATTGTACACCTGAAACCTATATAACTTTGTTAACCAATATTACCCCCAATAAATTACATGAAATTTAAAAATAAAACTGAATATAAATTATTATTTCTCCATTGACTTTGGGGGATGTTTTGGCCATAAAAATGTTTCACATTTTATTTAAACATGTCTGTCTCATTACTACTAAGTCTCCTGACTTAATTATGATCGTTTGGTCCACCCATACATATTAATGTGCACTTTTCTATCATTTCTCATGAAAAGGATTGGTTACACTTAACAGTGAGTAGGCAATCCCTCTGATTTTTGGTAATGTGACCGAGGGAGGGAAACAACTGTATTTTCTTCCAGGTTGATATATTCCCAGCTTTTATCAAACAATTCAATTTTTCCAAATATATTGAAATGCAGACTTTCCATGGGTTCAGTGCACTTATGTCCTGAGACCTAATTCCTGATTCATTCAAGAAATAACAGTGGAGCATCTACTATGTGCCATAATTTCTAGAAATATTATTGATTATCTTCTATGTCTATGCCATGGCCAATTTGATTACTAATCCAAGTTAGTAACCCTAAATTATTGCTATTTATAATACCTTGTTTTGGTTAGGTTTTGATGCTCCACTCAATTTTCTTTAATACAGTTGCTTGCAATTTGCTCTGCTTAACCAGGTTTCATTATCCCTGTCATTCTTTTAATTTCATAACTTCATATTTACTTAAAGGTATCCCTATATAAGTGCATGTTTATTCACAAACATTTGTGAAAATACAAAGGTGAACAAAACAGGTGAAACCCTGCTTGTTTGGACCTGGCATTGTGATGGTGAAGTCAGAGTACAAAGAAAATGTTTGTATGACCAGGTGCTCAGGCTTAAATCATGTGAAGAAAGATACTCAAGTGTAGAAGGATGGATTGTCATGGCATGTGCAGGATTTATTGATCACGTCTTGAGAGGGCTTTGCACGTTGGATGAAGATGAAATGAGATCAAAACCCAAAGACTAAGATAAAAAATGATGCCTCATAAGAAAAGTGAGAAAAGTCTTGTCTCATTTACCATCCTATCTAATAAAAGAGAAACATGGTAATTAGCCATACGGCTGGTACCCTTCCCATTGGCTAATCAGGGAGATATGCAAATTAACTGCCAGCCAAGATGGCAGCCGGCAGCCAGGCAGCTTGAAGCTAACAGGGAGGCTTGCTTGCTTCAGTAACGGAGGAAGCGAAGCTTCCCCGCCAGCTTTGCCGGCCTCTGAGCTTGCAGTTTGAAACATTGTAACAAATATAGAAGCTAAACAAAACCCCAGAAACCCGCTTTCAGTCAGCCAGGCTTCAGGCAGCAAGACCGCAACATTGTATCAAATACAGAAGGTAAACAAAGGCCAGAAACCTGCTTTCAGCAGCCGAGCCTCGGAGAGAAAGCCGGCTTTCAGCTCCAGTGACAGGCATAGAAGGTAAATAAATGCCAGAATAAAAAAAAAGGAGAGGTTTGGAGCTTCAGTCGCCCGCCAGCCTGAAAACAGCCCTCAGCCCCTCACCCAGACTGGCCAGGCACCCCAGTGGGGACCCCCACCCTGAAACAACAAGATGGCAGCTCATTTGCATACTGAAGGCAGGCAGCAGCAGGCAAGGCTGTCTGGGGTCTGGGACCCGGATCTGTGACTCTGCCAGGCGGGGGGCAGTGCTTGAGGTTGTCCGCGGTCTGGGACCTGGATCCATGTCCTTGCGGGTGGGGCAGGAGTGCTTGAGGCTGTCCCCGGTCCCAGGACCCAGATCTGTGACCCTGCCAGGCGGGGGGCAGCGCTTGAGGCTGTCCGCAGTCCAGGGACCCAGATCTGTGACCCTGCCGGGCGGGGGGCAGTGCTTGAGGCTGTGCACGGGACCAAGACATGGATCTGTGACCCTGCCGGGCGGGGGGCAGTGCTTGAGGCTGTGCACGGTCCCGGGACTCGGATCCGTGACCCTTCACGGTGGGGAGGCAGCCATCAGTGCCCAGGAGTGACTGTGCAAGATCCACCCCCTGGCCCAGAAGGTGCAGGATCGCAGGGACAGCCACCATGGCGGGCCAGACTGACGTCCTCCTGGCCTCACCACGGGGGTTTGTGGATCTGTAAAGCTAGAGGCCTCCGGTGTGCACATACCCCCCTGGCGTGCCAACATCCCCCAGCACACTGTCACCCTCCCACGCCTGCAACAGTTGCAAACCAAGGCGTGCACAAGTTGCCCCCACCTCTCCACCGCACTTCCATCAACCCCGGCATGCCTAACACCCCCACAGGATGTGCACACATCCCCTCTGATGCGCTCACATCCTTTGGAGAGTGTCTGGGTGTTCTGGGTGCTGAGGTTGGGCGCCTGTGAGATGACATTGAGAGGGCGGAGTGGTGATGCCCTGTTCCCACGGTAAACAACCTGCTTCCCTATTTATAATGGTCTGGCCCTCTAGCAACTTCAGCGCGAAATTATAGCTAATTTGCCTAAAAACGTCAGGTGGTCATAATAATCTAGCCACTCAGTGTGTATTCCCCAAATGCATGAGAGATATCCTCAATAGAACAACAATATACATTATGTTTGAAGAACAGATAGATGGTAGAAAAGGAAATTCTAATGACAAATGCTAATAGAGATAACATAATGGGGACCAAGTCAAACACCAAAAATGGAAATTATTTTCTTGATTCCAAAACATAAATATGTCATTTATTCTCAGTTACAAATGCTTGCTAATGTGAAAATTTGTTTTTCATTTCTTCTATTTTCTGATAGTCACCTCTGACACATGGACCCAGGCAATGGTACACAAATATCAGAATTTCTTCTTCTGGGACTTTCACAGGCACTGGAACGACAGTCCCTCATATTTGGGCTTTTCCTCTCCATGTACCTGATCACTGTGGTTGGAAACCTGCTCATCATCCTGGCTGTCAGCTCAGACTCCCACCTCCACACACCCATGTACTTCTTCCTCTCCAACTTGTCCTTGGTAGACATCTGTTTCACCTCCACCACCATCCCAAAGATGCTGTGGAACATCCAGACACAGAGCAAAGCCATCACCTATGAAGGCTGCATCACACAGATGTATTTTTTCATATTTTTTGCTGGTGTGGACAACTTTATCCTGACTGTAATGGCCTATGACCGGTTTGTGGCCATCTGCCACCCCCTGCACTACATGGTCATCATGAACCCCCGGCTCTGTGGACTGCTGGTTCTGGTGTCCTGGATCATGAGTGCCCTGAATTCCTTGCTACATAGCTTAATGGTGTTGAGGCTGTCCTTCTGCTCAGACTTGGAAATCCCCCACTTCTTCTGTGAACTCAATCAGGTGGTCCAACTTGCCTGTTCTGACACCTTTCTTAACAACATGATAATGTATTTTTCAGCTGTACTGCTAGGTGGTGGTTCCCTTGCTGGGATCCTTTACTCTTACTCTAAGATAATTTCCTCCATATGTGGAGTCCCTTCAGCTCAGGGGAAGTATAAAGCATTTTCTACCTGTGCCTCTCACCTCTTAGTTGTCTCCTTATTTTATGGTACAGCCCTAGGAGTGTATCTCAGCTCTACTGCTACCCACAGCTCACACTCAAGTGCAACAGCCTCAGTGATGTACACCGTGGTCACACCCATGCTGAACCCATTCATCTACAGTCTGAGGAACAAGGACCTAAAGAGGGCCTTGGAAAGTTTCCTTGGCAGGTAAGCTTTTCATGGGCCAACTGTACTAGGCTGAACAATTGCCCAGGAATGCAGGGTTCAATTCTTCAGGGTCAGAAGTTCTGACACAAATTAATCCAATATTTGCCCTAACCGGTTTGGCTCAGTGGATAGAGCATCGGCCTGCGGACTGAAGGGCCCCAGGTTTGATTCCGGTCAAGGGCATGTATCTTGGTTGCGGGCACATCCCCAGTGGGAGGTGTGCAGGAGGCAGCTGATCGGTGTTTCTTTCTCATCGATGTTTCTCACTCTCTATCCCTCTCCCTTCCTCTCTGTAAAAAAAAATCAATAAAATATATTAAAAAAATTAATCCAATATTTGGACCATATGTAATTGGAAATTCTCGTTTATCTCATAGGTTAACATGAATTACTTTAGCAAAATTCAATATTTTATGGTATTTTTCATTCCAAGTCATTTTCCTATTGTTTTCCTGAAAGGATAGTCATGAATTATATTACCACTGTGGACAAAATTATACTTGGATACTAAGATCATTTGCGTAATTTTATTTTAAAGCAAAATCTGAGACCACAGTTTTCACTTATATATTCATTATTCTTTTCTTTCTTTTTTAAAATAATTTTTTCTTTATTGATTAAGGTATTACATATGTTTCCTTATCCTCTCATTACTCCCCCACCCCCCTATTCACACACTCACCGCCCTGGTGTTTGTGTCCATTGGTTAGGCTTATATGCATGCATACAAGTCCATTGGTTGATCTCTTCCCCTTACCCCCACCCTCCTCTGCCTTCACTCTGAGGTTAGACGGTCTGATAGATGCTTCTCTGTCTCTGGATCTGTTTTTGTTCATCAGTTTATGTTGTTCATTATCTATACTAATAAAAGGGTAATATGCTAATTAGACCGGGAGACCTTCTGGGAGACTGGCCAGGGAGGGCCGTTGGGTGCTATGAGGCCAGCTGAGGAGAGCAGTTGGGGGCCATGAGGCTGGCAGGGGAGGACACTTGGAGGCCATGAGACTGGTAGGGGAGGGCAGTGGGGGGCCATGGGGCCAGCTGGGGAGGGCAGATGGGGGCAAGTAGGCCAGCAGGCAGAGTGTTTAGGGGTGATCAGGCAGGCAGTCAGGTGAGCGGTTAGGAGCCAGTGGTCCCGGATTGGGAAATGGACATCCCCTGAGAGGTCTCAGATTGGAGAGGGTGCAGGCCGGGCTGAGGGACAACCTCCCTCCCCTATGCACAAATTTCATGCACCGGGCCACTAGTATTCCATAAATGAGTGAGATCATGTGATATTGATCTTTCTCTGACTGGTTTATTTCCCTTAGGATAATGCTCTCCAATTCCATCCATGCTGTTGCAAATGGTAAGAATTCCTGATTTTTTACCACAGCATAGTATTCCATTGTGTAAATGTAACACAGTTTTTTTAATCCACTCATCTGCTCATGGGCAGTTTCCAAATCTTAGCTATGGTAAATTGTGCTGCTATGAACATAGGGGTGCCTATATCCTTTCTGATTGGTGTTTCTGGTTTCTTGGGATATATTCCTAGAAGTGGGATCACAGGGTCAAATGGGAGTTCCATTTTTAATTTTTGAGGATTCTCCATACTGTTCTCCACAGTGGCTGCACTGTCTGCATTCCCACCAGCAGTGCAGGAGGGTTCTTTTTTCTCCATATCCTTGCCAGCACTTGTCATCTGTTGATTTGTTGATGATAACCATTTTGACAGGTGTGAGATGGTACCTCATTGTGGTTTTGATTTGCATATCTTGGATTATTAGTGACATTGAGCCTGTTTTCATATGTCTCTTGGCCTTCCTTATGTCTTCTTTCCAAAAGTATCTTTATAAGTCCTTTGCCCGTTTTTTGATTGGGTTTTTTATCTTTCTTTTGTTAAGTTGTATAAGTTCCCTGTAAATGTTGGAGATTAA
This sequence comes from Myotis lucifugus, assembly GCF_000147115.1. NCBI lineage: Eukaryota > Metazoa > Chordata > Mammalia > Chiroptera > Vespertilionidae > Myotis > Myotis lucifugus. The sequence continues at coordinate 104,170 of NW_005871968.1, forward strand.
ACCCTTACCGGTGATAACATTGGCAAATATGTTCTCACATGCAGTGGGCGTTCTTGTTGTTTTGTTGATGGTTTCTCTTGTTGTACAAAAAGCTTTTTATTTTGATGTAGTCCCATTTTTTTTTAAATTTTCTCTTTAGTTTCCATTGTCCTAGGTGCTGTATCGGTGAAGAAATTGCTTCGGCATATGTCTGAGATTTTGCTGCCTTTGTATTCTTCTAATAATTTTATGGTTTCCTGTCTTATATTTAAGTCCTTTATCCATTTTGAGTTTATTTTTGTGTATGGTGTAAGTTGGTGGTCTAGTTTCATTTTTTTGCATGTATCTTTCCAATTTTCCCAACAACATTTATTGAAGAGAGTGTCTTGATTCCATTGTATGTTTTTACCTCTTTGTCAAATATTAATTAAGCATAGTAGTTTGGGTCAATTTCTGGGTTCTCTAATCTATCCCATTGATCTATATGTCTGTTCTTGTGCCAGTACCAGCAGTTTTGAGAGTGGTGGCCTTGTCATTATTCTTTTCTTTTGTAAAAAATATATTTTTATTGATTTCAGAGAGTGGAAGGGAGAGGAAGAGAAAGATAGAAAACATCAGTGATGTGAGAGAAACACCAATAAGCTGCCTCCTGCACGCCCCACACTAGGGAAGGAGACTGCAACCTGGGCACATACCCCCACCATAATGGAAATGTTACCTCCTGGTATACAGGTCGATGCTCAACCACTGAGCCATGCTGGCTGGGCTATCATTATTTTCTATAGCACTACCTTTACTTCTATTCTTGATAATGTAGACTTTAACATGCTAGTATGTTTTTTATCTAGTCTCCTGGTTTTATATTCTTCATTCTATTATTCAGCTTGTGTCTACATGCCTACCATAGCCACTAGCAAAAATGACTATCAAACACATTTCTAAGGAGAGCCTACAATAAAATACACATTTTAATACATAGATTGGTCTTATATGGTTAGAGTTAGAGAAAACCTAAAATGTAATGAAGCAATAATAGCCATACAATTTTTTACTGTACAAAATGTTTTTCATGGAACACATCTAATCAATAAAATGCAGAATAAATTTTTTACTGTACAAAAATGTTTTTCATGGCATACATCTAATCAATAAAGTGTGGAATATGCTATTCATGTGTTAGGCTACTTATTCGTTGGGGTGAAAGATTATTTGGTGTATTTTATGATTTTTTCTGAACTATTTCACTGTTTCTGCTTTAAAACTTTCCTTTATATGATCTTTTTAAAGTCAGAGGGAGAGAGAGGGAGAGAGAGAGAGAGAGAAAGAAAGAGAAAGAGATGGAATCAAGAAATGTCAATCTTCTGTAAATGTTGAAAATGACATCCTATCACCATTGTCTTACTCTACTATCAGAAGTGCCCACACTCAAGGAGGAGATTACAAATGAATACCAGGAGGCAGGGATCATGATGGCTGTCTTGTAGTATGTCCAATGATTTTTCCCTTCTTAGAGTATGGTTCCACCACCAGCTCAGTTTTTCAGGCCCTAAAAGGGGGTGTCATCCTGTCCATAAGGCATTCTAACCTTGTTCCAAATGGCCTTTCTGATGTCGTCTCCTTCTTTTATCCTATATTGGCCTTCCTTTTCTTCTTGGAAGCTTAGTCTTACCTCAGGGCCTTTGCACCCACTGTTCCCTCTGTCTGGAACTCTCTTCCCCCAGACATCTGCATGGTTCCTCCTTCAGGGTCTTTCATAGGTTATTATCCAGGTGTTGGCTGGGGCTGCAGTCTCATCTGAAGTCTGGATCAGGGAAGCACCAACTTCCTTCAGCTTTAGCTTTTACATGAACTTTTAAAATATGCATTCCTGATTTGATATTTAGTTGTCCTCAGTAAAGAGTTAACTCAGTGGTCTTGGGGTGCTCCAATCATGCATCTTCCAAAGGAAGGCCTGTCTGCATGATGCTTTTGCCTTGCCTTTCTCTGGGGAGGTCATCTTTAAGGCCCTGGAGTGTCCTGCCAAATAAGATTGTCTATATACCTCAGACCTCAGACCATGTCAGAGAGTCAGGCTCATGTGATTTATGGTGGAGGCCTTAGGCCAGCAATGCACTATCAGCTTGTCCTCTGAAGGGGCTGAGGTCAACCACATGAGTAGTCAGTCAGGCCCACGTGAGGAACTCCCAGTAAACAACCTGGACAGCAAGGATTGAGTGAGTTTCCCTGTTTGGAAATACTCACTGCATGTTGTCCCAGATCATGGCTGGTCGAGTTGAGAGCTTGCACTCCACTGGGAGGGATACCTGGAAGCTCATGCCTGGTATTCTCTGAGTCCCATCCATGTGCCTTGTCCTTTGCTGATTTTAATCAGTATCCTTTCCCTGTAATAAATTGTGAATAGGAGTATAGCAGCTTTTCTAGGTTATGTGAGTCTAAGTGAATCATTTATACCCACCCAAGTCCATCTCCCACCTGCTACCCTCTTTTGAGATCTTCATCGCCCTTTTCACTGAATAGTATATTCTTGCTCATTTCTTATTTCTTGTCTCTCTTCTCTGGACAGAGTGGAAAGCTGGAACCTTGTCTATGGTTCTGATGGGAGCAGAAGACCAGAGTGGTCAGGGTCCAGGCCCTAACTCTGCCATTGTCTGGATGTGTAGCCCTGGGTGAGCAACCTCACCTGTCTGTGCTCTAGTCTCCTTATCTATAAAACAGGAGGAGAACATGAGTTCCTCTTTCATGGACTTGGGAGATGGGTGGACTCATTTACTAAGGTCTATAAAGGCCTCTATAAGTAAGAGCTTCTAAGTGGTGATCACTCTGTCTCCCCAGTAGCTAGAGCAGGTATCAGTGCTCAGTTAAGGACAATGAGTCAGAAGATCCTTCTATTGCCTTGGACATGGAGAGGCAGGAGGGAGCCAGAGATGCCCAGATGGTGGAAAGGAGGACAGGAGAAGTGCTGGGGAGGGCCCGACATCCCCCCCCTGTTGTTCTGGACACACACAGGCTCTGTCAGGTCTATTTGGGACTTCCATGGTAGCCAGGCCCTTGGTTGCCACAGTGGAGGAAGTTTCGGTGAGTGGCGGACCTGGCTAGGAGGTAGAGGGTAAGAAAACCAAATTCTACAATCAGGGCTCCTAGGAGGAAACATGTGGGAGGGTTGGGAGGAGATAGTCAGGGGACCTGGAGCCATTGCCCTGGGCAGGCACCAGAGCACCCCAAAAGAAAGGTATACCGAACACAGCTAGACTCCCTAGCCTCACCTGGGAGTATGCCTTCCCTCTGCTGGATGCCCTGGAGATGCTGCTGGGCTTCTGGACATGGCCTTACCTGTCCCCGAGGGAGGAACGTGCCCCTCCACACACTGTGCTTCTAGATTCTTCAACATAATGCTTTCAGGATGCTCATGCTACATGAGTTCAGGACAAAGGAATCAGTAGCACATGGTCTGAGTCTCCAGAGAGCAGTACTTTTGCAAACAAGACTAAATGAAAGAGAGCAGCATTAGTGGGCGAGTACTGGGATGTGGGCTTGAGAGGCAACAGAAGGAAGTACTTGGCTCTGAGCAGGCCCTGTCCCTCTCAATATCCACACTGCCAGAGCTCTCAAGTCTGGGCCATACCTAGGCTGAGGATGAGAAACACTGTGGACCCATATGCACCCTAACACAGCCATGTACTTCTTCCTCTCCTGCCTGTCCTTGGCAGACATCTGTTTCACCTCTACTACTGTCTCAAAGATGCTAGTGAACATCAAGACACAGAGCCAAGCCAAAACCTATGAATGCTGCATCACGGAGATGTATTCATATATACATATATTGTTGGGTTGGATGTTTTCCTTTTAACCGTGATGACCTATGACCAGGTTGTGGCCATCTGCCACCCTCTGCACCACATCGCCATCATGAGCCCTCGGCTCTGTGGACTGCTGGTTGCGATGGATTGGATCATGAGTATCCTGAATTCCTTGCTTCAATGCTTAATGGCTGTCCTTCTGCATGGACTTGGAAATTCCTCACTTTTCCTGGGGACTCAATCTGATGATCAAACTTTTTTTGACATCTTTTTAAATGACATGGTGATCTATTTTTCAACTGTCCTGCTTGTTGGTGGTCCTTTTGCTGGGATCCTTTACTCATACTCTAAAATAGTGTCGTGCACACGTGGAATGTCATCAGCTCAGGGAAGGTATAAAGCATCCTCTGCTTTTGCATCTCACCTCTCAGTTGTCTCCTTATTTTATTGTAGGAGCCTAAGCACGTACCTTAGCTGTGCTGCTTACCCACAATGCACACTCAAGTGTAACGGCCTCAGTCATGTACTGTGTGGTCACATCCATGCTGAACCCCTTCATCTACAGTCTCAGGAACAAAGACATCAAAAAGACTTTAAATCATTCTTTATTGTTTTTTTTTTATCTGGTCCTGATGGGCTTTAGATTCTGAGAATCAATGTCCTGTGTGGTGCTGAGGTTGAAGGTCCTGCTCTGAGGACCACTCTGAGCAGCAAGGCTGTGGCTCTGTGTCAGAGTCAAGTGCAGGTAGTCTTAGATCTTCTGAATAAAAAATCATAGTTGCATGTAATTTTGAAGAAATAGGGTATTCATTCTGGAGACTGTTATAAATTTGTTGTTTACTTATTGCATATGAGGATTCATGAATAACATCATATGCTGTACTTCTGAAAAATGCCGTCTTCAAATCTTTTATATGTGTCCTTAAAAATTAAATAATATACATATTAAAAATTATCTTTATTGCTGAAATTATTACAGATGTCCCCCTCTGTTTCCCTCATGACACCCTCTATCTGACACTGTCCCTCCAGCTCTTCACCACACTATTGTCTGTGTCCATGGACTTTGCATATATGCATATAAGTTTCCCAGTTAATCTCTTTCCCCCACCCAATCCCCAAACCCTACCTTCCCTCTGAGAGTCATCAATCTATTCTACACTTCTATATCTATGGATCTTTTTATTTATCAGTATTTTGTTCGTTAGATTCCACAAATGAGTGAGATCATTTGATACTTGTCTTTTTCTGACAGGCTTATTTCTCTTAGGATAATACTCTCCAGGTTTTCCACGCTGTCTCACGGGGTAAAAGATCCTTCTTTTTTATGGCTGCATAGTATTCCATGGTGTAAATGTCCCACAGTGTTTTTTTTATCTATTCATCTACTGACGGGCACTTAGGCTGTTTCCAGATCTTAGCTATTGTAAATTGCGCTGCTATGAACATATCGGTGCATTATTTTTACTGATTGGTGTTTCCGGTTTCATAGGCTATATTCCTACAGGTGGGATCATTGGGTCAAATGGCAGTTCCATTTATAATTTTTTGAGGAAACTCCATAATGTTTTCCATAAGGTTGCACCAGTCTGCATTCCCACCAGCAGTGTACTAGGGTTCCTTTTTCTCCACATCCTCGCCAGGACTTGTCATTTGTTGGTTTGTTGATGGTAGCCATTCTGATGGTGTGAGGTAATAACTCATTGTCATTTTATTTTGATTTTGGATGGTTAGTGACTTTGAGCATGTTTTCATATGTCTCTCAGCCTTCTCTATGTCTTCTTTCAAAAAGTGTCTATTTAGGTCCTTTACCCATTTTTGATTGGAATGTTTATCTTCCTTTTGTCAAGTTATATAAGTTCTCTGTACATTTTGGAGAATAAACCCTTATCAGAGATAGCATTGGCAAATATGTTTCCCATGCAGTGGGCTTTCCTGTTGTTTGTTGATCAGCTAGTACCATTTATTGAAGAGACTGTCTTGACACCATTGCATGCTCTTGCCTCCTTTGTCAAATATTAATTGAGCATAATGTCTTGGGTTGATTTCTGGGTTCTCTGTTGTTTTCCATTGATCTATATGTCTGTTCTTGTGACAGTACAAGGCAGTTTTAAGAACAGTTGTTCTGTAATATAGCTTGATATCTTGTATTGTTAACCTCCAAGTTTGTTCTTCTTTCTCAGATTGCTGTGGTTATTCAGGTTCTTTTTTTTATTTCAGATGAATTTTTGGAGAGTTTGTTCTAGGTCTATAAAATATGCCATTGGTATTTCAATGGGGAGTGCATTGACCTTATAGATTGCTTTGGGTAGTATGGACATTTTAATGATGTTGATTCTACCAATCCATGAACACGATATGTTCTTCCATCTGTTTATGTCTTCCTCTATCTCTTTCTTTTTTTACATTAAAATACTTCTATTGATTTTTTTAAAATTTTGTTTTATTGCTTAAAGTATTACAAACAGTATTACATATGTCTCCTTTTTTTCCCTCCCTTGACATTCCCCTGGCCTCCCCTACCCCCAGTATATTGTGTCCATTGGTTATGCTTATATGCATGCATACAAGTCCTTCAGTTGATTGATCTCTTACCCCCCGCCCCCCCAACCCTCCCCGGTCTTACCGCTGTAGTTTGACAATCTGTTTGATGCTGCTCTGCCTCTGTATCTATTTTTGTTCATCAGTTTATAATGGTCTTTATTATCCATAAATGAGTGAGATCCTGTGGTATTTTTCTTTCATTGACTGGTTTATTTTACTTAGCATAGTGCTTTCCAGTTCCATCCATGCTGTTGCAAATGGTAAGAATTCCTTCTTTTTTTACAACAGCATAGTATTCCATTGTGTAGATGTACCACAGTTTTCTAATCCACTCATCTGCTGATGGGCACTTAGGCTGTTTCCAGATCTTAGCTATGGTGAATTGTGCTGCTATGAACATATAGGTGCATATATCCTTTCTGATTGGTGTTTCTGGTTTCTTGGGATATATTCCTAGAAGTGGGATCACGGGGTCAAATGGGAGTTCCATTTTTAACTTTTTGAGGAAACTCCATACTGTCTTCCATAGTGGCTGCACCAGTCTGCATTCCCACAAGCAGTGCACGAGTGTTCCCTTTTCTCCGCATCCTCTCCAGCACATGTTTGTTGATTTGTTGCTGATTGCCATTCTGACAGGTGTGAGATGACACCTCATTGTTGTTTTGATTTGCATCTCTCAGATGATTAGTGACTTTGAGCATGTTTTCATATGTCTCTTGGCTTTCTGAATGTCCTCTTTGGAAAAGTGTCTATTTAGGTCCTTTTCCCATTTTAATTGGATTGTTTATCTTCTTTTTGTTAAGTTGTATGAGTTTCCTATAAATGTTGGAGATTAAACCCTTATCGGTGATAACATTGGCAAATATGTTCTCCCATGCAGTGGGCTTTCTTGTTGTTTTGTTGATGGTTTCTTTTGCTGTGCAAAAGCTTTTTATTTTGATGTAGTCCCATTTGTTTATTTTCTCTTTAGTTTCCAATGCCCTAGGAGCTGTATCAGTGAAGAAATTGCTTTGGCATATGTCTGAGATTTTGTTGCCTTTGAATTCCTCTAGTATTTGTATGTTTTCCCGTCTTACATTTAAGTCCTTTATCCATTTTGAGTTTATTTTTGTGTATGGTGTAAGTTGGTGGTCTAGTTTCATTTTTTTGCATATATCTGTCCAATTTTCCCAACACCATTTATTGAAGAGACTGTCTTGACTCCATTGTATCTTCTTGCCTCCTTTGTTGGATATTAATTGAGCATATTGGTTCGGGTCGATTTCTGGGTTCTGTATTCTATTCCATTGATCTATACATCTGTTGTTGTGCCAGTACCAGGCAGTTTTGAGAACAGTGGCTTTGTAATACAGCTTGATATTTGGTATTGAGATCCCACCTACTTTGTTCTTCTTTCTCAGGATCACTGTGGCTATTTGGGGTCTTTTTTTATTCCAGATGAATTTTTGTAGAGTTTGTCCTATGTCTGTGAAATATGCCATTGGTATTTTAATGGGAATTGTATTGAATCTGTAGATTGCTTTGGGTAGTATGGACATTTTAGTGATGTTGATTCTACCAATCCACGAACACGGTATGTTCTTCCATTTGTTTGTCTTCCTCTACTTCTTTTTTCAATGTCCTGTAGTTTTCCAAGTACAGGTCTTTTACCTCCTTGGTTAAGTATATTTCTAGGCATCTTAATTTTTTTTGGTGCAATGGTTAATGAGATTGTTTTTTCAGTTTCTCCTTCTGTGAGTTCATTATTTGTGTATAAAGAGGTCATAGATTTCTGGGTGTTAATTTTGTATCCTGCTACATGGCTAAATTCATTTGTTAAGTCTAGTATATTTTTTGATGGAATGTTTAGGGTTTTCTATGTACAATATCAAGTCATCTGCAAATAAT
>NW_005871968.1:112766-118778 GCF_000147115.1 Myotis lucifugus
ATCACATTTATTGATTTGCAGATATTGTACCATTCTTGCATCCCTGGAATAAATCCCACTCAGTCATGGTGTATAATATTTCTAATGTAAAGCTGGATCTGACTTGCTAGAATTTTGTTGAGGATTTTAGCATCTATATGTTCATCAGGGATATTGGCCTGTAGTTCTCTTTCTTTGTGGTGTTTTTATCTGGTTTTGGAATTAGGGTAATGCTGGCTTCATAGAACAAACTTGAAAGTGTGTATTCCTCTTGAATTTTTGGAATAGTCTGAGGAGGATAGGTTTTAGTTCTTCTTTGAATGATTGATAGCATTCCCCTGTTAAGTTGTCCAGACCAGGGCTTTTGTTGGCTGGAAGATTTTTGATTACTGCTTCAATTTCATCTGTAGTTTTCAGCCTATTCAGGTTTTTATTTTTTTATTTTTCCTGATTGAGTTTTGGAAGCTTTTATTTTTCTAAGAATATGTCTATTTCATCTATTTTGTCCAGTTTGTTGAGTAGAGTTGCTCATAGTATTTTTTATATATATTTTATTGCTTTCAGAGAGGAAGATAGAGGGAGAGAGAGGTTGAAACATCAACGAGACAAGGATTCATTGATTGGCTGCCCCCTGCACACCCCACACTGGGGGTCGAGCCCACAACCCGGACATGTGCCCTTGAGAAGAATTGATCCCAGGACCCTTCAGTCCGCAGGCCCACTATTTATCCACTGAGCCATACCAGCCAGGATTTAGTATCCTTAGTATTTCTGTAGGGCCTGTTTTTACTTCACCTCTTTCATTTCTGATTTTATTTGGGTCCTCTCTCTTTGCTTCTTGGTGAGAGGGGCTAGAGGTTCATAAATCTTGTTTGTCTTTTCAAAGAATCAGATCTTGGTTTTACTGATCTTTTTTTTCTTCTTGCTTGTTTGTTTTTGTCTCTATGTCATTTATTTCCACTCTGACTTTTATTATTTCCTTCCTTCTGCTTACTCTGGGCTTTTCTTGTTGCTCTCTTTCTAATTTTTTAAGTTGTAGGGTTGATAATTTATTACCAGTTTTTCTTGTTTTTTGAGGTAGACCTGTAGAGCTATGAACTTCCCTCTCAGGACTGCTTTCACTGTGTCCCATAGATTTTGGATTGTTTTGTTTTTATTGTCGTTTGATACCAGGATACTTTTTATTTCTTCTTTGATCTCTTTGGTAATGCAATCACTGTTTAATAGCATGCTAGTTAGCCTCTAAGTGTTTGATTTTTTCATTGTTTTTATTGTAGTTGATTTCTAATTTTATGCCATTGTGATCTGAGAAAATGCTTGATATGATTTCAATCTTCTTGAATTTGAAGAGACTTTTGCCTGTGTCCCAATATGTGGTCTATCTTTGAAAATGTCTCATGTGCACTTGAGAAGAATGTATATTTTGTAGTTTTGGGGTGAAATGTTCTGAAGATGTCAATTAAGTCCATCTGATCTAGTGAGTTATTAGGATTGATGTTTCTTTGATTTTTTAAGAGGATTTATCCATTGGTGTCAAGGGGTATTAAAATCCCCTACTATGACTGTATTGCTGTCAATCTCTCCCTTGATATCTTCCAGAAGATTTTTTATATATTTGAGTGCTCCTGTATTGGGTGCATGTATATTTACCAGACTTATATATTCTTGCTGAATTGCTGCCTTTAGTATTATGAAGTGGCCTTCCTTGTCTCTTATTATGGCCTTCAATTTGAGGTCTAATTTGTCAAATGTAAGTATTGCTATCCTAGCTTTTTTTTTTTTCATTTCCATTTGCCCAAAATTTTTTTCCCCATCTCTGCACTATCAGTTTGTGTGAGTCCTTTGTTCTGAGGTCAGTCTCCTATATACAGCAGATATACGGGTCATGTTTTCTTATCCATTCAGCTATCCTATGTATTTTGATTGGGGCATTTAATCGATTTATATTTAAAGTTATTATTGATAGGTACTTGTTTGTAGCCATTTACATTCTCCCTGTGTTCCTTCTTTGCTTCCTATTTCTTCTTTCTACAGTAGTCCCTTTAGCATTTCTTGCATTGCTGGTTTGGTGGTAATAAACTACCTTAGTTCTTTTTTGTCTGTGAAACTCCTGATTTCACCTTCCATTTTAAATGATAGCCTTGTTGGATATAGTATTATTGGATTCAGACCCTTGCTTTGCATCACTTTGTGTATTTCATTCCATTCCCTTCTGGCCTGATGTATTTCTGTTGAGAAATCAGTTGATAGTCTGATGGGGATTTCTTATAGGTAACTTTCTGTGTCTCTCTGGCAGCCTTTAAGATTCTTACTTTGTCATTGGTGTTTGGCAATTTAATTTTAATGTGTCTTGTTGTCGGTCTTTTAGGTTTTGTCTTGTTTGGGACTCTGTGCGCCTCTTAGGCTTGTGTGAATTTTTTCTTCCAAACATCAGGGAAGTTTTCTGTCATTATTTCTTCAAACAGGTTTTCTATTCCTTGCTCAGTTTTGTCTCCTTCTGGCACGCCTATTGTGGGTATGTTGTTTCATTTCACATTGTCCCAAAGCTTCCTTAGGCTCTCCTACTGTTTTTAAGTTTTTTTTTTTCCAGTTGCTGCTCTGCTTGTGTATTTTTTACTACCTTGTATTCTAGCTCAGTGATGTGGTCCTCAGCTTTTTCTAGTCTACTGTTGATGCTTTCTATTATGTTCTTTATTACAATGATGTCATTCTTCTTTTCTTCTTGCTTCTTCTTCATTTCCTCTTGTTTCTTACACATGTTGTTGAATTTTTCTTCCATCCTTTTCAGCATCCTTATGACCATTACTCTGAATTCCTTCTCTGACGAATTGCTTCCTCCATTTCTTTTACTTCCTTTTCCAGTGATTCCTTCTTTTCTTTTGTATGGGGGTTGTTTCTTTGTCTCCCCATTTTCACTCTTCTCAGGGTGTCTGGTTATGTGGCTCACTCTCTGTAGTGTTGACTTACAGGCACAAAATACAACTCAACAAGACACAAGGTAGAGGGTATAAAACACAAATATATTCATGATACCAATAAGCCCAAATAAAGTTGACCACCAGAGAAAAGAGAATTAGGGGAGAGAAAAGAGGGCAAAAATAATATTGAGAAAAGGAAAAAAAGGTAAGAGAGAAAAGTAAAGAAGAAAAAGAAGAGGAGAAAAATGTTCATATATGGGGAGAATACTCCACAAAACAAACAAATAAACAAAAAAATGCAAACAACAAACTCCCAGAAAAAAGAGGGAAAACTGAATCTGAAGAGGTAGAGGTTATTTCCAGAAAGTAAGGCAAATAAATTGAATGAATGTGGGAGTGGCCACAGTTCAATATAGAGGAGGGAGAAAGAGAATGAGTGGATAAGAAAAAAGTTTAAAAAAAGAAAACTAAAATAAATAAATAAATAAATAAATAAATAAATAAATAACAAAAATTAAAAAATATAAAGAAAAAGAAAAATTTTCCCTTTCTTTAATATATCTAGCTGTATATTCATCTATTTTTGGAAAAGGAGAATAGAGTAGAGAGTAAATAGGCTTGAGTTTGGTGAATGGATCTAATTAAGCAATTAGGAGAAGAAGAGCGCAAGAGAGGAGAGGAAAAACAAAAGTTTAAAAAAATGGCTATCAGAGAAAGAGGAAAGAGAAAGGTGCATGGACTTGGAACAGGGAAGAGGAAATTAGATATATAAGTAAGCCAACAGGACTACTATAATAGTAATGCATCAATAAATCAGATAAAGAAGATCAATTTTTAACAAGAGGTAAAAGAAAGGAGAGAGAAAAACTAAAGCAGGAATAAGAGAAGAGAAAAAAGAAGAAAAAGCAAGAAGTGAGGAAGAAAATGTTGGCAAACTAAAAAAAATGAGATAAAGTAAAATAATGATTAAAAAATAAAATGAAAAACACTAATCCAAAAAAGTATAAAAGGTTAATAAATAAATAAATAAAATAACAAAAACAATTTTTCCCTTTTCTTTCTTAAGTAGAAGATAAAAAATAAAAAAGTGAAGTAGTGAAGTGTCATTCTCTTCAGCTGAGTTTTAATGTCCCAGGGGGTTGGTTTAAGACCTCTCTCTACTGTTCTGTCTGCCACTTCTCAGTTTCCTGTTAGGTAATGAGCACCAAGTTGAAGTTCCCAGCAATCCACTGCTCCTCTGTGTCTGTCTTCACAGCCTTGGTTTCAGGCAGGCGGGACCAATCTGCCCACTTTGTTTGTCTGCCTGCTTTTCGGTGTATTTACAGAAGCGTCTATTTCTGACACAGGCTCCAGGTGGGGGTGTTACTGTATTAGTTTCCAGGACCAAATGGCCACTCAACCCAGATACTGAGGGCTCCCTGGGGGTATTCATATTCCTTGTTTTCCTACAGAGCTCGAGGCTGGGTGCAGCTGCACTGCTAAGAGGGGCTGGGTCTTCTGGAGAAAAATGGCTGTTTAGGGTTCGATGGACCAGACTGTCCCAGAGCTGGATTCCTGGTCACCTCTCCCTGTCTTGCTCCCTGGCCTCCTCAAAACTGAACCTCCACCTGCACCACAGTCTCGGTGAGTGTTTGTATTTGAAAGATCCTATGTACTTGATTTAGTGAGTAAAAAAAAGGAAAATATAAAGACAGAGCAACCACGCTGCTATGTGTATCTCTCCCTCCCACACTGCATGGCCAGTGCAGAATTTCAGTCTGCCTTTCTGGGCACTGCCTCCCAATGGCTGTGGACTTAGATCTAGATTCCCCGACTTCCAGCAGCCCTTTGGACCCCCTTCCACAGTCGAGTGTTACACGTGTCCCCAAGGGATGCAGACTTGGTGTAACGCAGTTTCCTTCTGACCTCCGGCCCCAGTGGTCACAAGTCTCTCTCTCCAGCCCAGATCCCCAATCCTACCATTCTCCAGGTTTCCTCTGTCCTTTCCATCCATGGATTGCATCACCAGCTGTGTTTAATTCACCAATTCTGGGTGGATGTGATTTGATTTATTTATTTCTTCTATCTGTTCTGTGAGAAGGCACAGGACATGTTCATCTATTTAGTCACCACTTTGTCTCCCCCCCTGGAAAAACTTTTTAGGAGCCCACAGCCAGGGGGGTTGGAATCTCAGTGTTTGTAGGTTGACAGCTGAGGCAGCAGGTCCCTGGCTGGTGTGGCTGTAGGGTTCCTGGTGGTGTCCAAGGGTTCCCCGGTTGGAGGTGAGGCAGGGTTCCCAGTCACAGCATCTCTCCCCTTCAAGATCGTGTGGCCTCTGTAGCAGAGCTGACTGCCCCGGGAGAGATTGCAGCAGTAGCAGAGGCTGCCTGGTGAGGGGAGCCTGGTCCGCCAGCCCCCAAATGTCCTGTGGAATATAACTGTCCCTCCCACACACATACACCCCACAAGTCCACAGACTCTCCTTTCACTCCCTCACTCACAGTCTCTCCCTCACTGCCATTCTGTCAGCTGCCATCTTGGATTCTTCCCTTTTGCCCATTTTTTAATTGGATTGTATTCATTTTGTTAAGCTGCATGTGTTCCTCATATATTTTGGATATTAATCCCTTACCAGATGTATCATTGCCAAATATGTTCTCCCATACAGTAGGCTCCCTTTCCATTTTGTTGATGGTTTCTTTTACTGTCCAGTAGCTTTTTGTTTTGACGTAGGAGTTGTTCTGAATTCTGCCCATCTCCTTATGAGTCTATAGTCAGCTGTGAGTTTCTACATGTATTTCTAAGGCTTATTCATGATGTTGTGTGTGACCATGATGCTCTTCTCCCTTGAAGCAATATCTGTTCAGTTTACCCTGTTTCTATACCAGGTTTTCATATTATATTTTTAAGGAAGAAAAAAAAACACCGAATGTGAATTGCTTTGGTTTACTTCTACTTTTCCTATAGTCATGAGAATTTGCTTTTTGTTCAGGTAGAAGAGATACCTCCTGCCATTTCTCAGTATGACTCAGCTATCTCAACTCTACATCCTAGACTTTTTATCTTCTAAATAATTTATTGAAGTAGAATTACATACTATAAACTGAACATGATTAAAATGTACAATTTGACCAAA
>NW_005871968.1:119393-158523 GCF_000147115.1 Myotis lucifugus
GGGAGGATCGAGGGGGTTGCGGCGCGCTTCCCTCTCTCACACGAAATCAGGGTGTATGAGGAGGTTGGGGGCCCTCCCTCTGTCATCTTCATCCCATAGCTTAAGAGAAGAGAGAGGTTGTGGCGCCACACCTGTCACACACAGAGCCGGCTGATCAGGGGGTTGGGGTGCTTCCCTCTGTCACGAACAGAGCAGAGCCAATAGGGGGGGAGAGGGTTGGGGCGCCGCCTCCTGTCACACACAGAGTAGGGCCAATCCAGGAGTTGGGGCGCTGCCCCCTGACACGCTCAGGGCAGAGCAAATCAGGGGGTTGGGGCACCACCCACTGTCACACTCAAGGCAGGGCAGATCTGGGGAATGCAACGCCGCCCCCTGTCACACTGCTCCAGGGGCCGGGAGGCCTCGCAGCTCTGCTGATCCAGGGGCCGGGAGGCCTTGCGGCTCCGCTGATCCCAGTACAGTGAGGCCTCGCTGCTCCGCGGCTTCGGGGCTGTTTGGCTTCGCTCCACCGCTTGGAGCCTGCATATGCAAATTAACCACCATCTTTGTTGGTGGTTAATTTGCATATCGCCCTGATTAGCCAATGGGAAGCGTAGCGGACGTATGGTTAATTACCCTTTTTGTCTTTTATAAGATAGGACTAGAGGCCCAGTGCACGAAAAGCGTGCACTGGGAGGGGGGTCCCCTCAGCCCAGCCTGTGCCCTCTCACAGAAAGGAACACCTCAGGGGATGTGAATCTGCCAGCTTAGGTTCAGAGATTGAGCCTAAGCCTGCAGTCAGACATCCCTCTCACAGTCTGGGGCTCCTGCAGTCTGGGATGCCTCACTCCTTACTACCTGCGGAGGTGGGAAAGGCTCCTGACACTGCTGCTGCATTCGCCAGCTATGAGCCCGGCTTCTGGCTGAGCAGCACTCTCCTTGTGGGAGCACATTGACCACCAGGGGCAGCTCCTGCATTGAGCGTCTGCCCCCCAGTGGTCAGTGTGCATCATAGCAACTGGTTGTTCTGCCGTTTGGTCGATTTGCATATTAGGCTTTTATTATATAGTATATTTTATGTATAAAGTAAACTTTTGAGAAAGTTGAAGAGCATAGAATTGAAAAGATATAGAAATTTAGACATGAAGGTTTAAAGTAAATGGTAGACATGAACTTAAATGACGAATTACCTTTCATGTGTTAATGCATCAAAGAAATTAAAACCTGAAGCACATTTATATTTATTCAATAAGAAATCCTCTACCAGCTAAAGAGCCTGAACATCTCCATACTGATTATAAATTTCTTCTGCCTAAGAGGGATTACAACTCAAAATGCCTTTACCCAGGGACAATGAATGAATTGACACTTTAATTTCATTTTCCTGAACAAAAATTTCATTGGATAAATGTTTGTATTCAATTTTTAATGCTAGTGTAAGAATAGCACCAGTGATTTAAAACAAACATGTTTATGCTCTTACAATTCCTTAGGTCAGAAACAGGAAATGGGTCTTAGTGGGTTTATATCAAGATGTTAGCAGGGCTAGGTTTCTTCTGGAGGCTACAGGGAAGAGTCTATTTACTTTCCTATTCCAAACTTACATTAGAGTGCAAAAAATATATATGTTTCTGATAATTAACAAATATTTCATAGTTCAGGACTACATGACAGCTCTTAACTTGTGATATAAGTTTGAAATGCCAAATTATTTTTGTCTAATGTGTCATGAAGCCCAGTGTGCAATACAAAGTTTATATCAAAGGAACTTAGGTTTCCCCCTTGTTGAAAAGAAAAATAGAATTTTATGTAGCTATCAGGGACTGTGTTCCAAAAACAAGTCAGTATATTGAGATTTAAGTTTTCTAATCCAGGGTAGATTCTCAGTTTTAATTTGGAAACATTTTAAGTCAAGGTTGGGATAAGATGCTGAGATGTTAGTCCACTGAAAATCAACAAATTTTATAAGGAAGAACTAGTAAAAAACTGGGATTCCCTTGACTTTTAAACTTGTCTTATGGGAACACAGAATCTCCAGGAAAACATTCCGTTCTGTCTCAACACACAGGGAAATCATGTGATTAGAGGTTAGAATAATAAGACAGAAATGTACCTAATTAGCAGACATAGGGAGCTGTAAATATCTTCTCATCTGTAGTCTCTCAGTGTGTGTGACCTTGGGCTGGATGGGACCTGCTTGTTGCTTTTCGAATCCTAAGGAGACCTGTGCTTGCCTCCTTCCTGCTGTCTTGTCTGGACAGAGAGCTTTAGTCTCCATCATCAACCATCCAGGAGGTTGGAATTTCACACAAAGGCCGTCCCCTAAGATTTCCCATCAGGTGAGTCCAAAGATCTGGCAGGTACTACAAGAAAGGGTCAGTGAGAATACAAGCCAAGAACATTTACCTGAGGTGTCTTGATAGCCATCAACCTATGGTTGTTTGTCTGATTAACTATTAATGATTAATTTATGATGCTGAAAGGAGAAGTGAACATTAAACTCAGCAACATATGGTTAATTGTTGACAATTAACAGATGGAAGTCCAATTAGAGGCGGCAATGGTAGACATAAAGTAAAAGTGGAACCTATACAATGAGTTTTGTAACTAAAGAGAGTAGGAAAATAGAGTTTTCGCTATGGAGTGATGTCCAGTAAAGTGAGGACGATTCTTTATTTTTATCATGGGGTCTATTCCACTATGTTTCCATATTGAAGAGAAAAATCCAGATTCAGTATATTTCTTGTAAATATTAACTTGCAACAGTAGTTCATGAGACATACATTTCACACTGTCTTCTTTCAGTCTGGTTATTCAATCCACATGAAGTAGAATTTATTTGATAAGTAAAAAGAGGTATGCTAAATAGTTTAACTTTGCAATTACTTCATTACCTGTGACATGAACACGTTTGTCGGTTAATTATTCATTTGTTTTGTCTTTTGTAAATTATCTTTACAAGTCCTGGCATTTGTGTAGTGGGGCCAGAGTGTTTTCATTCCTGTTTTTATTGCTTTCTTCTAAACAAGGAATTGTAGTCTTTTCTACCAAATTTGTTGTCATTGAGTACCTTCATGTGTGTATATGTGGGGAATTGTGAGTGTTTATTAATAGTGTGGGCTCAAATCTACCACTCAGTCATATTGTATTCTCCTAGTTTCTTCTTATTTTTCACCTTTCTTAATGAAAAAAAAAATCAGCTGTTACTTGTATACTTTTCACTTGTGAATCCTTGCTCTCAACAAAAATGAAAGTGAATGTTCTTCTGTATACTTAGTGCTAATAAATCACCCTTCACCCATATAGCCAACTTGTTTTACATCTCCATTATCCCTTATTGTTCCTCTTGGCCTTTTGTCATAACCTCTATTTCCAAAATTTGCATCATGTTCTACTGTCCTCTGGAAGGCATTCTCCTTTGTATTTGACTAAAGATTAGCTTTACTTTCTATTAGCATATTTGAATCTAATAACTTTATATAAGAAGAAATTATAACTTAGACACTGTTTTCCCCCAATTTTAAAAGCCATTCTATAATATTCTTCTATTTCCAAGTTTTTGGAAATTTAATCTGGAATTAGTGGCCCATGTTGATGTTAAGGTATTATTGTTTTCTATCTTTATATAGATTAATATGATTTTCACTTAATGTTTTTATGCAATTATTTCATAGCCACTATGCATAACCTAATTTAATTCTTGCTGATAATCAGTATTCTATAGTCTTAGTTTTTAAAAAAACTTCTCTTTCTATGTTATGCACATATACATACTCATATGCTTTTGTGTAAATTCATAAATAGCAACCAGTGCCCATCAGAAATTCTCTTTATGTATTGTACACTCTTTTTTCTGTGTCCACTCTTCCTTATTACCAACAACATCTTATGGTCTTCCTTCCACTCAACTAATGTAATACCAATTCATTAATACTATGTGCACATAATATTTTTTATGTGGCTATGCTATTCCATATTCTTTCTCAATACATTGTTATTATAACAATTATACAAAAATATTCTGAGATTGTTACGTTAGAACTCTGGTACTCCACCAGTGGCAGTATTGTTCCCCCAGGGGACATTCAGCAATATCCAGAAACACTTTTCCCTGTCACATGGAAAGTGTAGGTACAGTCCAGGGATGCTCTAAACATCCTGAAATGAACAGGAAAGACCACACCACAGGCAATGATCTGGCCCAGAATGTCAGTAGTGCAGAGACTGAGAAACCATGACTTACAGAATATATGTACTTGTAATAGCTGTCTTCAGATTGGTTTCCCAATGTTGTAACACTTTACAGTTCTGCCAGAAAAGAAAAACAAGTACCCCTTTGTTAACTGCTTGAAAGTTCCAACCCCAGTCAATGTGACATTTTAGTTTTTTCCCAACCTAACAGGTATAAAAAGTTTTTTTTCTTGTCTTCTGGACTTTTCCTGAGTTTGATCAAACATTCATATGTTTGATGGTTTTGGTAATTTGAATATTATTTTAATATGCTGATTATTCTTTCATTATCAGCCTTTTAAATAATTTTTAAAAAAATATTATGGTGGGGGAGGTTGAGGATGATAAAATGGGCCTAAATGGTGATAGAAGGAGACTTGACATGGGGTGCTGAACACACAATACAATATACATATGATGTTTTATAGAATTGTACCCCTGAAACCTATATAATTTTATTAACCAATGTCAACATAATAAATTCAATGAAAATTTTAAAACAGAAGTAAAGTAAATAAAAATTAATATTAGTCAATTGATTTTTGGGTATGTTTTTGGCAAAGAAAAGTTTTACATTTTTTTAAAATTAAATATGTCTGTCTTATTACTTCTGAGTCTCTTGACATAAGTATGATGGTTTGGCCCAACCATAAATATTGATATGCAGTTTTCTATCTGTTAACCTAAGAGAGATTGGTTACTCCTATAGTGAGTAGACAATACATCTGTTTTTTTGTAACATGATTGAGGGGTTCAACTTAATTTTCTTACAGGATGATATTTATTTTTCCAGCTTTCAATCAGCAATCTAATCTTTTCAAATATATTGAAATATAACCTTACATGTGTTCAATGTACTTATATACAGAGTCCTCATTCCTTGTTCACTCAGCAAATAATAACTGAGCACCTGCCATTTGCCACAATTTCTAGAAACATTATAGATTATCTTCTATGTCTATGCCATTGCAAATTTAATGACTAATCCATGTTGGTATCACTACATTATTGTTGTTTTTCCATCTTGCTTCCATTAATTTTTGATGCTCCACTCAATTTTCTTTAATTGACATCAGTTGGTTTAAAACCACTCTGTTTAACCAGGTTTCATTCTCCCTGTCATGCCTTCATTTCATAACTTCACATTTACTTAAAGGTTTGCCTATATAAGTGCACAGATATTCACACACATTAGTGAAAATACAAAGGTGAACAAAACAGGTGAAGCCCTGCTTGTGTGGATCTGGCACTGTGATGGTGAAGTCAGAGTACGATGAAATGAATGTTTGTATGACAATGTGCTCAGGCATAAATCATAGGAAGGAAGTTACTCAGTGTAGAAGGATGGCTCCTCATGGCATGTGCAGGATTTAGAGATCTTGTCCTGGGAGGCCTTTGCATGTTGGATGAGACAGAATTAGACTGCACCCATTATTTGTCAAAAATGAGTTCAAAACCCAAAGTCCACCAGAAATAATGATGCCACATAGGAAAAGTGAGAAAGGGGCTTGTATCATCTGCCATCAACCATATTAAACCAACTGGTCAAATAAATATAGAAGGGCCCAGGAAAAACTTGTCTTCTACTGCTTGATGTTATAAATATTCAACCTGTGTTGTTTTTGTACATTTCCTTTTGTGAGCTATTGGTTTATTTTTTGGTAATTTTTCACTTGGGGTAGTCAATCTGTTAGGTGTTTCATACCATATATTTATAACTACCTGGGTCTTTTGGAGAAATTAATTTTTTCTCCTTTATTATTTTTGCTTGGCCTCAAGGGGGTGTAATTAGGGTTGGAAAGCTGCTAGAATCCAAAGAAGATTTTGCTCGCTCATCAGATCCAGATACAATATATTTCTTGTAAATATTACCTTGCAACAGTAGTTCATAAAACATGCATTTCACAGTATATCCTTTCACTCTGGGTATTCAATTCACATGAAAAAGAATTTATTTGATAAGTGAAAGGAGGTATGCTAAATAGCTTAACTTTGCAATTCCTTCATTACCTGTGACCTGAATATATTTCTGGGTTAGTTATTCATTTGCTTTGCTTTTGTAAATTGTCTGTACAAGTCTTGACATTTGTATAGTGGGGTCAGAATGTTTTTACTCCTGTTTTTCATTGCATTCTCCTAAACAAGGAATTGGAAGGTTTTCCTCATTCACTTTGTTGTCATTGAGTACCTTCATGTATGTATATGTGGGGAATTGTGAGTGTTTATTAGTAGTGTGGGCTCAAATCTATCACTCAGTCATACTGTATTCTCTTCATTGTTCTTTTTATTTTTCACTTTTCTTAAGGAGAAAAAGTCAGCTGATAATTTTATATTCTTCACTTTGGAATCCTTACTATAAAACAAGAATGAAAGTGAATGTTCTGAGTAGTTGGTACTAACATATCACTCTACACACATATGGCCTAGTTGTTTCACATCTCTGTTATTCCTTATTGTTCTTTTTGGCCTTTGTCGTTAGCTGTACAGTATTTCCAAAATTTGCATCATCTTCTACTGTCTTCTGGAAGGAATTCTTTTTTATATTGGACTACAGATTACCTTTACCTTCCATAGCATATTTGAATTCAGGCATCTTTATATCTGAGGGAAGATCAACCAATAAACTTGTATGCATATGTGCATAACCCATGGACACAGACAATGGGGTGGTGAGGGCCTGGTGGTGGTGGGAGGGAGGATGAGTGTGCTGTAAGAGTTTAATGGGGAAAAGGAGGATCTGTGTAATACTTTCAACAATAAATATTAAAAGAAAAAAAAAGAAGAAATTATAACTTAAACACTGCTTTGAAATCACTTTGTTTAACCAGGTTTCATTCTCCCTGTCATTCCTTTCATTTCATAACTTCACATTTACTTAAATGTGTTCCTATATAAGTGCATGTATATTCACAAACACTTGTGAAAAGAAAAAGGTGAATAAAATAGGTGAAGTTTCTTTGCATCTGGTACTGTGATGGTGAAGATAGAGTACAATGAAACAAATGTTTGCAGGACAACGTGCTCAGCCTTAAATTGTATGAACGAAGTTACTCAGTGTAGAAGGATGGCTCCTCGTGGTGTGTGCAGGATGTATTGCTCACGTCCTGGGAGGCCTTTGCACATTGGAAGAATACCAGAATCAGAATTAGATTGTGCCCCTTGATTTGTCAAAAATGAGATCAAAACCCAAAGCCCAAGAAAAACAATGATGCCACATAGGAAAAGTGAGAAAGGGGCTTTCTCATCTGCCATTAACTGTGTAAAAACCAACTGGTCAAGTAAATATAGAAGAGGCACAGGAAAAATTAGTCTTCCACTGCTTGATGTTATAAATATTCAACCTGTGTTGTTTTTGTATCTTTCATTTTGTGAGTATTGGTTTATTTTTTAGTAATTTTTTACTTTGTATAGTCAATCTGTAAGGTGTTTCATACCATATATTTATAACTACCTGTGTCTTTTGGAGAAATTTATTTTTTCTCATGTATTATTTTTGCTTGTCCTCAAGGGGGTGTTATTAGGGTTGGAAAGCTGCTAGAATCCAAAGAAGATTTTGCTTCCTCATCATCTCGCAGGGACCAGCTGAGCTCATTAGATCTCTTTTGTTCTTGCTCTCTCTCCTGCTATGTTTATTTAACCTATTGTTTATGTTTCTTTAAATACAGGACAGAAAATGTGCATAGCAATATGAACCCCAACATGTATTTGTCCATGGAAGGCATACAATAGGAATATCTAGGTACTATTTCTAAGTTCTTTAAAAAAAATACTTGATATGGACAGTTTCACTTGCATCTACTCATAGCCTACATAGTGCGGGAGGGAGGGAGAAGGACAAGGAAAGGACCCTGGTGCATTGGTGTGTGTGTGTGTGTGTGTGTGTGTGTGTGTGTGTGTGTGTGTGTTTGCCTTGTAAATTGAGAGCAGTCCTCAGAGCAGAGGTGCTTGAACTCATTTATTCCAATGTGACTCTAATATCAAGAGAAGGTAATAAGGAGGAGATCCTTTGCAATTCACTGGATGCTTTGGCAACCAGATTAATAAAGTGCAAGGTTTACATAGTGTGCACAAGGCACCCTCTATGACTTGAAGTTTCAATAGCAACATGGAGGCTACCTTGTTTCTGAATATTCTCTGACACCATCTCTCACCCTGCTCTTTCTTGCTCATTCCCCTGGATACACTGGGTCATTATGAGCCCTGATTTTCTAAAACAGCCATCTTCTCAGGGCCTTTGCACTGGCTGTTCCTTTTGCCAGGCAAGAACTTCCCCTTTAGTCTGGTGCCTGTTCTTCATTGAGGTGTCTGTTTAACTGTCACCTGTTGGCAAGTCTTGGCTAAACTCTATAAAAAGAACAACCTCAATACACTCTCTCCATTGAATGTGATTTACTTTTCTTTATAGCATCTTCACCATTGCATATGTGATATTATCATTTTTATTTGATTAAATTCTTTCTCCATCATTAGTTTGTAGAGACTTTTATTTTTCAGCATCCCATATTGTGAACAGTGCCTGAAACATGGTCTATAGTCAACATACAGGGTGTCCCCCAAAAATGTATACACACTGTACCAGCTGACAGCTCAATATTGAAAATAAAATTCATTTTAATAAAAACTGCTTTCAATATTACTCAAACTGTTGGCACACATTTTTTGGGACACCCAGATTTACCTCAAGCGAATGAAACATATCCTCAATAAAACAGCAATATACATTATGTTTGAAGAACTGATTGACAGTAAAAAAGGAATTTCTAATGAGAAATCGCAAATGAGATGAATTAATGGAAACCAGAAAATACACCAAATAAGAAATTATTTTCTGATTCTAAAATATAAATATGTCATTTATTCTCAGGTACTAATGCTTGCTAATGTGAAAATTAGTTATTCATTTTATTTTCTATTTTCTAGTAGTCACCTCTGACACATGGAACCAGGCAATGGTACACAAATTTCAGAATTTCTTCTTCTGGGACTTTCACAGGCACTGGAGTTACAGCCCCTCATATTTGGGCTTTTCCTCTCCATGTACCTGGTCACTGTGTTTGGAAACCTGCTCATCATCCTGGCCATCAGCTCAGATTCCCACCTCCACACACCCATGTACTTCTTCCTCTCCAACCTGTCCTTGGTAGACATCTGTTTCACCTCCACCACCGTCCCAAAGATGCTGGTGAACATCCAGACACAGAGCAAAGTCATCACCTATGAAGGCTGCATCACACAGATGTATTTTTTCATACTCTTTGCAGATTTGGACAATTTTATCCTGACCGTGATGGCTTATGACCGGTTTGTGGCCATCTGCCACCCCCTGCACTACATGGTCATCATGAACCCCCGGCTCTGTGGACTGCTGGTTCTGCTGTCCTGGATCATGAGTGTCCTGATTTCCTTGCTACATAGTTTAATGGTGCTGCGTCTGTCCTTCTGCTCAGACTTGGAAATCCCCCACTTTTTCTGTGAACTCAATCAGGTTCTCCAACTTGCCTGTTCTGACACCTTTCTTAACAACATTTTGTTATATTTTTTAATTGTGCTACTAGCTGGTGGTCCCCTTGTAGGGATCCTTTACTCTTACTCTAAGATCGTCTCCTGTATATGTGCCATCCCTTCAGCCCAGGGGAAGTATAAAGCATTTTCTACCTGTGCATCGCACCTCTCAGTTGTCTCCTTATTTTATGGTACGAGCCTAGGAGTGTATCTCAGCTCTGCTGCTACCCAAAATGCACACTCAAGTGCAACAGCCTCGGTAATGTACACTGTGGCCACACCCATGCTGAACCCCTTCATCTACAGTCTGAGGAACAATGACATAAAGAGGGCCCTGGAAAGATTCCTTGGCAGGTAAGCTTTTCAAGGGCCAACTGTACTAATCTGAAGAAGTTACCATGAATGAAGGGTTGAAAGCCTCAGAGCCCATTGTTCTGACACAAATAAAGCCAATCTTTGGACCATACATAATGGAAAATTCTTAACTCATGGGTTAGCATGAATTCCTTTAGCATAATTTATTCTCTTGTGACATATATCATTCCAAGGAATATTTCTATTGTTTCTCTGAAAGAATAGTCATGAATTCTACTACCCCTATGGACAAAACTACATTTGAGTACCAAGGTATTTACATAATTTTAATGTAGAGGAAAATCTGAGACCATAGTCTTCATGGTGCACATCTAATCATTAAAGAGTGGATATGATGTCTATGTGTAAGAGTCTTTATTCATTGGTGTGAAAAATTACCTGCAGAGTTTTATGCACTTTTTCTTAACTATTTTCCTATTTTGGCTGAAAATCTTTCAATGTGCTCCCTACAAATGTGACTCCTTCTAGTGCTCCAAGTTAAATATTTCCCCTTTTCTAAAGTTTTCCAAATCTACCAAAGAGACAGTGAGTGAACAATCTCCATATCATACAATATATGTCTGAATGAAGTTTATCTAACACATATTTTCTCCATAAGTCACATCACAGCTTTCTTGCACTTAGAGACTCTAGACAGGTTTCAGTGCTATATGTGGGGGCCAATATCAATAGTGAAATCACCAACAGGAAGAAGAAAACTGTGAAACATGTGGCACTACATAGACTATGAGAACTACACATTATGGTATCAAAGCTGAAACAAGGCAGAGTCTTGCCTTGTTGGACCTCATATTAGAAGTGGCCAGTAAGCAATTCAGATCGTTCTCTTCTCTGTGCATGTCTGAGAATGAGCACTGAGTTCTCATCAGTATTGATTTTGGGTTAAAAATAAATGTTTGCAGGTAGGTGAGTTCTCAAATATGGAATCTGTGAATAACAAGGAATAACAGAACAAATGCACACGCACACACACACAAACGTACAGAATTTCAAGTGTGTGTGTGTGTGTGTGTGTGTGTGTGTGTGTCCATGACTCAACATAAGCAACAATGACAGGAATAGTAGGAAGCCAGTGGGGCTCGAGGAAATAGTGAGGGGGCAGTGGGAGGAGATAATGGCAGGGAGGGACAGAGCAGAACTTGTAGAGCCTTGTGGGTCACTAGCAGGTCTTTGACTTTTGTTTTGAGTGTGGTGGGAGCAGAGGTTGTCCCCTGGTCACTGCTGTGGGAACAACCTGTGTGTCGGGGGGTGGGGGGTGGGGAGTGGAGTGGAGCTGAAAGGTCAGGGAAGAAGTGACTGAACTGTTCTAAGTAGAAGACAATGGGACTGGTCCAGGGTAAGGCCTTAGAGGAGATGAAAAGTGGGTGGGTTCTGGATGGATTTTGAAGTAGAACCCTTAGGGTTTGCTGATTCTGGGGTTTGGAGGTGGGAGGAGAGCCACAGAGATAGACATACAGATGACTCAAGGGTTTGCACTTGAGCACCTGGGCCAATAGAAAAAACACTGAGGCCCACTGAGGCAAAGGAAGTGCCCAGTTCCACATGGGTCCACAGTGGCTTCATCCTCAGCCAAGGCCTGGCCCTGATGTGAGAGCTCTGGTGGTTTGGATTTCATGAGGGGCAGAGACTCCTCAAAACCAGGCACCTTCTCTCGTTGCCTCTCAAGTACACATCCCAGTACTTCGCCTCTGGCTCTGTTCTCTTCCTTTTAGTCTTGTTTCCAGAACTACTGCTCCCTGGAGACTCAGACCATGTGCTTCTGATTTTTTTTGTGCTGAAAATATATGGCATGAGCAGCCATGAAAGCCTTATGTGGAATAGGCTGGAAGCAAGGGTAGGGATGGGGCACATTCTTCCCTTGGGGGTGGGTAGGGCTGTGTCTAGAAGCCCAGCAGAATCTCCAGGGCACCCAGGAGGGGGGGAGGCATCCTTCCAAGCCAGCCCAGAATGGCTGTTTCCCAGGACAGCCTTCCAAGTATTGGCCCTCTGGCGCCCACCCCCACCATGGCTCCAGCTGCTCTGAACCTTCATCTCCCGGTTCGGTTCTTCCTGCACATTTCCTCCTAGGAGTCATGATTGTAGCATTTAGTTTTCCTCACCCCCCCCCTTCCTACACAGCTCTGCCACTCCCCAGGACCTCCTTTCCAGTGGCCACATGAGCCTGGATACCCACGGAGTCTCAAATATCTGCAGTAGGACCTGTGTGGGACCAGAGCCACAGGGCAAATGTCCAGCTTTTCCTGGCACTTTTCCTGCCCTCCTTTCCAGCATCTGGGCATCTCTGGGTCCCTCCTGTCTCTCCATGTCAAAGGCCTCAGAGGGGTCATCTTAACTCATTTGTCCTTAACTGAGCACTGACACCTGCTCTAGTTACTGCTTTTCTAGGTTATGTGTCTAAACACAAATACTTGGAAGCAAGTGCTTTTAGAGGCCTTTCTGGGCCGTAGTAAATCAGCCCATCCATCTCCTGATGGTCGATGAAGGAGGAACTTGTGTTCCTGTTCCTGTGTCTAGATAGGGAGACTGGAGCACAGGCAGAGGAGGTTGCTCACCCAGGGCCACACTGCCATACAGTGGCAGAGTTAGGACCTGACCCATGACTACTCTGGTCTTCTGCTCTCATGAAATTGTAGACAAGGTTCCAGCTTTCAATTCTGCCCAGATGAGAGAGACAGGAAATAGCAAATGAGCAAGAATATACCTTTCAGTGACAAAGGCCATCAAGATCTCAAAAGAGGAGGACTGGGTGAATTCCAGTTGGGGGTGAATGATTCACTCAGACTCATAACCTAGAAAAGCTGTATACTCCTGGTCACAATTTATTACAGGGAAAGGATACAGATTAAAATCACAAAGAAAAAGGCACATGGGTGGGATTCAGGGGATACCAGGAATGAGCTTTCAGGTGTCTTTTCCCAGTACAATCTGACCTGTCAACTCTCCCAGCAATGATTTGTGACAACCTGCACTGAGTATTTCAGGGAAACTCACCTGAGCTTTGATGTCCAGGGTTTTTACTGGGAGTTGTTCTCTTGGGCTTGGCTGACCACTCATGTGGCTGACATCAGCCTATTTAGAGGACAAGCTAATAGTGCATGGTGACTCAAGGCCTCCACCCTGAGTCACATTGTGAGCATGACTCTCTAGTGTGTCTAAAGTCTAAGGTATGCAAACACTGTTATCAGACAAGATACTCCAGATCCTTAAAGATGACCTCCCAGGAGCAAGGCAAGGGCATCATGCAGACAGACCTTCCTTAGGAAGGTTCAAGCCCTCTAAGTTAATTATTTATGGCACAGGACTAAATAGTGGGTCAGGAATGCATATTGAAAGAGTTCATGTTAAAGTTAGAGCTGGGATGAAGTGGGTGCTTCCCTGATCCAGCCTTCAGATGAGATTTCAGCCCAGGGCAATACCTGTACAGCAGCCCATGAAAGACCATGAAGGAGGAGCCATGCAGATATCCGGGGTGAGAGAGTTCCAGGCAGAGGGAAAAGAGAGTATAAAGATGGAACTTAGATCCCAAGAAGAGAAGAAAGGCCAAGAGGGGATGAAGGAAGGAGGTGATATTAGAAGGGCCATTTGGAATGCCTTATGGACAGGATGACACCCCCATTTGGGGCCTGAACAACTGAGCTTCTGGTGGAACCATATATAAAGAAAAATCAGAGGAAAGACTTCAAGACAGCCCCTATGACCCCTGGTATCCATGTGTATTGCACTCTTCTTGAGTGTGAGCAGGCCTCATGACTCACTTCTAACAATAGATTAAGACAAAGGTGGTGAGATGTCACTTTCAATATTTGGTTACAAAGATTGAGATTTCCATCTTGCTCCCATGGCATGTGCTCTCTCTCTCTGTGTCTCTCTCTTCCTCCCTCCCACCCCCACCCCTTTCTCTATGTCTCACTCTGGTAAAACCAGCTGCCACATTGTGAGCTGCCCTGTGGAGAGACCGATGTGGTGAGGAGCTGAGAGCTGCCTACTGAACAGCCAGAGAGGAACTGAATCCTGCCAACAACACCTGAATGGACTTGGGAATGATCCTTCCTTCTTCAAGTGCTCAGATGACACTCTGGCCCATTAGTAACCCTGAAGCAAAGAAAGTAGAGAAACCATACCTCATTCCTTACCCTCAAAAACTTTGAGATCATAAGTATTTGCTGTTATTTTAGGCCCTTACATTTGGGGCAATTTGTTGCACAGCAATAAATCACTAACACAACAGATTTGGCCAGAGATTCAGTGGTGAGTCAGGAGTAATAGTGTTTGCCAGGTTGAAATAAAATTGTAATAGACATCTGCTTTGGGTTGTCTTCCCCAAACTGCAGAGCCTCAGAAAAGGATTAAGTGCAGGTCCGTCATTGGAAGTGCATCTTACAAAGCATGAGTAGAGGAGAAGGGACGTGAGATGTAGGCAGTAAATACTGATTTTGAATGAGCACATTTCTGTGGTGGGCACCTGGGGCTCAGTCCCTCCAGGGACCTCTGAGAGTGCGTAGGACACACCCTTGAGGAGTGAGGGAGCTGGGGTATTGATCCACCAAAAGCGATGGAGGGTCATTCCCAGGGATGCAAACTCCTTATCAATTCTGTCCTGCAGCCACATGGGCCACAGAAAGCCCCAGGCAGAGCATCCCGAGTGTTCACCAGAGCAGGGACTACAGTGATACGAATGAGGCACAAAGATTAATTGTTCCCATGGCCTCAGTTCTACAATGTCTTGGCACATTGCTATTACAGACCCCATCTTAATTTAACATTTTGATATTTAAATCATCATGAATGTTTTGCATTAATTTTGATTTTTTAAAAACACTTCATTTAAATAATAGTCATCTTGACTACATGATTTCCTTGGCACCCCTTAAATTTTGTTTCACTTCTCACCCTTCTCCCAGTCCTGGGGATCATGGATGAGGGCATCAGCACACATGGGAGAGGACTCAAGTGTCAGCTGCTACATCTGAGTCAGGGTGGGCTCAGTTCTGCTCTAGTAACAAGCAAACCCCAAATCTCTATGGTTTAATGCATCAGAGATTTTCCTTCTTACCTTGCTACTGTTTGCACACAAAGGAAAAGAAAACAGTGTGTGGCCATTCTAGGTCTCCTGCCATGGTTTTTTTTCTTTTTTGGTTTTATAAATATATTTTTATTGATTTCAGAGAGGAGGGGAGAGGGGAGAAAGATAGAAACATCAATGATGAGAGAGAATCATTGATAGGCTGAGACCTGCACGACCCCTACTGGGGATGGAGTCTGCACCCGGGCATGTGCCCTTGACTTGAATAGAACCTAAGACCCTTCAGTCCACAGGCAGAAGCTCTATCCACTGAGCCAATCCAGCTAGGGCTGGATTTTTCCTTAATGTGGTGAAATACAGGTAACATAAAAGTTACCATCTAACCATTATTTAAATTGACAGTTCAGTGCATTAAGTACATTTACATGCAACTATCATCACCATTTATCTCCAGACTTTCTTATCTTCACAAATTGGAACTTGCTCCCCATTAAACATTCATTCCTCCTCCTCCTCCCCCAGCCCAAGGCACCACCATTCTACTTCCGGTCTCAATGCGTTTGACTCCTCTAGGGACCTCATAAAAGTGGAGTCACACAGTATTTATCTTTTTATGACTGGTTTATTTCACTCAGCATAATGTCCTTAGGGGTCATCCATGTTGTATCATGTATCAAAATTTAATTATATTAAAAAAAATTTAAAGTAGTAAAAAAAAAATTACCATTGTAACCATTTTTAAGTATGCAGGTCAGTAGTGTTAAGTAAATTCGTATTGTTGTGCAACCAACCCCTAAACCTTTTTTTCATGTTCTTGCAAAACTGAAACCCTACACCCACTACACACTAACTCCCCATCCTCCTCCTTCCATGCCTGACAACCACCATTGTATTTTCTGTTTCTATGAATTTAATTACTTCAGATATGTCATATAAGGGAAATAATGCAGTATTTGTCCTTTTGTGACTGGTTTTTTTCACTCAACATAATATCAGCAACTCTCTTCTCTCAAATAATCATTTCTCTATTGCATGTGCACATCAAATGCCATCTCCTTCCATCAGGACCCCATCCCCAACAAATACAAGTATCACATTGGAAATCATTTTGAAGATGTTAAGATTAGTGCAATTAAAAAAGAAGCAATGTCTACATGAGGATGTCAAAAAAGATAGTATCATGAAAGCAACAGCTCTCTAGCTCTGTTAATCAATGAGTTAATTCCATGGACTCTAGATATCTGGAAGGAAAAAGTTTTACTTTTTAAGCCTAGAAATGATAAGTGGGAGACAAGCTGCAGAGGGGTGATGCTTATATTTGGAACGGCCTGACCCTCTAGAGTAGAACTTCCACATCTGGTCATTAAACATATTTTTACTCTCTCTCTCTCTTCTCTAAGATCATTGAGCTGTTGAGGGCAGATGAAGAAATAAAGCTTAACTGAATTAAAATTTACCCAGTAGTCTATTTGCAGATGTGGCCCCATTCTTTGTCTGTTTCCATGTCTTCGGCAATGTGACTGTAAGCTCCTCCCAACCAGAGCTGTAGTCTTCTTCTCCACCTTTGAATCTGGGTTGGACTTAGGATTTTTTTAGTTGTTCTGGTCAAATAAATATGGTGGAAGTGACAGTGCGCTTTACCAGGCCTTGGTGCATTTCCACTGCTCTTGCTCAGAACCCTGGCTGAGCCATGTGAACAAATCCAGGGACCTTCCAGAGAAGAAGAGGACAGGCGGACAGAGCTCATTTATTCCAGCCAAGCCCCCCTAGATCAGTCACCATAGCTGAGCCCCTAATACATTAGAAAGGTCAGCCAAGGTCAGCAGAGACATCCCTGCTGATCCATAGCTGACCCATAGCTGACTACACACTCAGGAGAAGACCAGCAGGGATCAGAACACCTCCTCACTACACAAACCCATTGGAAAATAAAGGAATTGTATTAAATAATTTGCTTTTAAGATGGCTTACTATACAGCAATAGTGAATTGATCCTATAATCAAAGCAAACAGAACTGAGGGAAATTATAGTAATCTGCTACTTCTTACTTTTGGCATTTGGATATTAGAGGACAGCATTCACTATCATTCTGTTATTCAAATGCATTTCAGAAAACTGTATAGAAGTGCCTCCATTGCAATTCCCTTCCAGGTAATCAGGACAGGGTAGAAGGACATGCATGTTTGTGCAGGAAAATTTGTGATGTGTATTCACATGACTGGGCAGAATTTTAACTCCTATGTGATTCATCCTTTGATCATAAAGATAGTATATATTCCTGAGTATAAAGCAGATATATGTATTGTATGATATTGAGATTGTTCACTTACTGTCCCTTCAGTGGGTTTGAAAAAAAGTTTAGAAAAGAATAGATATTTCATTTAAAGCACTAGAATGAGGCACATTTGTAGGGATCACATTGAAATTTTTCAAACAGACACAGGAAAATAACTCAGAAAAAAAATGAACATAAAACACTTCACACTATTCTTCACTCAAATAAATAAGGACCCTTACACATGGACCTCATATTTTATACTTTATTTTTAATTGATGTTTTAAAGAGAAAGGAATGAATAAAGAGAGAGAGAATGGGAGAGAGAGAAGAACACCAAGGCGAAAGAAAAACATTGGTTGATTGCCTCTAGTATGCACCATGCCTGGAGAATGTAACCTGCAACCTAGATATATGCCCTGACAAAGTATTGAGCCCACAGCATTTTTGGTACACGATTAGACATTCCAACCAACAAAGCCACTGGGTAAAGACCATATTGCACAGTTTGTAATTGATGTCTAGAATTTTTGTATAGTAATAAATTATATGGCTGTTTTTGTTTCATTATATTTAAGGTCATCTCTAACTCTAACCATATAAAATCAGTCTATTTATTAAAATATATATTTCCATGTAGATTCTTCTTTGATAGTCGGTTTTTGACGGTGGATATGGTAGGCATGTGGACACACAGCTGAACAAAAGAATGAAGAATATAAAACTAGGAGACCAGCTGTAAAACATACTAGCATGTCGAAGTCTACATTATCAAAAAGAGTAGTAAAGGTTGTGCTATAGAAAATAATGATGAACATATAAGTGAAAACTGTGGTCTCAGATTTTCCTCTACAATAAAATTATGCAAGTGACCTAAGTAGCCAAGTGTAGTTTTTTTCCATAGGGGAAATATAATTCATGACTATATTTTCAGGGAAACAATAGAAAAATTACTAGGAATATGTCATAAGAGAATAAATTATGCTAAAGTAATTCTTTGGAGAGTGGCTACAGTGTTTGGACAAGTTCAAGCCTGGGACTAATGAGAGGGCATGATCCTCTTGTGGCAAAGTCACGTGCAAGTCCCAGCACATTAGGCTTTTATTTTATAGGATGGTGTTTGGCCAAGACTTGCCACAGGTGAGTCTTTAATAGACACTTCAAAGAAGACTAAACTGGAAACTGAGGGGGAAGTGTTTTCTAGGCAGAAGGATCAGCCTGTATAAGGGCCCTGAGGAATATGATTGCTTCAGAAAATCAAGACACAACATGAGCCAGTGTGTCAAGGGGAATGAGCAAGTCAGAGCAGGAGGAGAGATGGTATCAGAGAATATTAAGAAACAAGGTGGCTGTGTGTTGCTGTTGAAATTTCAAATCACGGAGAGTGCCTTGTGCACACTATGTAAATCTTGCACTAAGTAATCTGGTTGCAAAAGCATTCTGTGAATTGCAAAGGATCACCTCCTTAGTACCTTATTTTAATATTAAAGTCACCTTGGAATATATCAGTCCAGGAAACCCTGCTCTGAGGACTGCTCTCAGTTTACATGGCAAACACACACACACACACACACACACACACACACACACACACACCATGGCCTCCTCATGTGTGTTATGTCCATGTCCTTCTCACTCACTCCCACACTATGTAGGCTATGAGTAGACACAAGTCAAGCTGTCCAGACCAAGGATCTTTTTCAAAAAGAACTTAGAAAAGTACCCAGATATTCCTATCATAAGCCTCCCATGGACACATAAGCTTGGGGTTTCATATTGCTATGTCCATTTTTCTGCCCTGTATTTAAAGACATATAAAAATTGTTTAAATAAACATTAGAAGCAAGAGAGCAATAAAATGTACATGAGGGAGAAAAGAGATCCAATTAGCTCAGTTGGTCCTGAGAGACAATGAGGAAGAAAAGTCTTCTTTGGATTCTGGCTGCTTTCCAATTATACCCCCTTGAGGCTAAGCAAAATGAACAGAGAAGAAATAAAATTGTCCATGAAACTAACGTAGTTGTAAGTATATGGTGTGAAACACCTTACAGTTTGACTATCCCAAGTGAAAACTGACCAAAAAATAAACCAATAACTCACAAAAGTAAATATACAAAAACAAAACAGGTTGAGTATTTTTAACATCAGGCAGTAGAAGACCGTTGTTGTTTTTTCCTGTGCCTCTTCCACATATTTTTGACCAGTTGGTTTTTATGTGGTGGATGGCAGATGGGACAAGCCCCTTTCTCACTTTTCTTATGTAGCATCTTTGTTTTTCTTCAACTTTAAGTTTTGATCTCCTTTTGACAAGTCAATGGGCTCAGTCTAATTCTGGTTCTGGTCTTCATCCAATGTGCAAAGGCCTCCAGGACATGATCAATAAATCCTGCACATGCCACGACAGTCCATCCTTCTACACTGAGTGACTTTCTTCATATGATTTAAGCCTGAGCACATTGTCATGCAAACCTTTATTTCATTGTACTCTGTCTTCACCATCACGTTGCCAGATCCAAACAAACAGGGCTTCACCTGTTTTGTTCACCTTTGTGCTTTCACAAAAGTGACTATATGTGCACTTATGTAGGAACACATTTCCACAAATGTGAAATTATGAAATGAAAGGAATGACAGGGAGAATGAAACCTGGTCAAACAGAAGTGATTTCCAAGCAACTGGATTCAATAAAAAACAAGTAGAAGGCCCCCTCTGCAGGATGGGCCGCCATGGCTGCAGTTGGGGTGGTGGTGGCAGAGGCAGCAGGCCCAAACAAGATGCTCCAATTCACTTACTTGCAGCTGTCTTCAAAGGAAAAATTACTAGCACTGTGCTCTTGGCACAAAGTCAAACATTGATTTTTTAAAACTAGTTTATTTTAAAAACTATGGAGTGTGTTGCAAGTTTGCATGTCCTCCTTGCACGGGGGCCATGCCAATCCTCTCTGTATCGTTCCATTTGCAGTATATGTATTACCAAAGTGAGCACTCTTGATTTTTTTTAATCTTGAAATTTCTTCATTTTCTTTCCTTAGGTTCTTAAGTCATTGCCTGAATCAGAACCTGGCTTTTATTTATTTTTAATATTAAATATGCAGACATGCTTTAAGCACCTTTCTGGCTGAGTAGTTCTATAGTGGGGGAAAAATGAAAATCTTTCCATTGAGGTTAAGTCCCTATTTAAAAAATATTGCATTTGATATTCACTTTTTTTGTTTAATATCCTCATTTCCTCCCTTTTGCCTTTGTCTTCTATAATGAGTATAGAAAATTTGTGGAATGAAACAGAAAAGTACCTCAAAACACACTTTTCTTCCTGGTTTTTGGATCTAATTTCTAAAGAGTGCTATTTTAAATATTTATATACATTCTTTGAACACCAGGTAGCCAAACCAATAAGGAAAGTTAATTCTCTGTTTATGGCTTTTGCATCTTTAGTGTTACTCCCACAGTCTCCTCTGATTCCAAGGATCTAGACCTTTATGTAGACATGTCATTATCCCATGGCCAACCCTATGAATTTAAAGATGTAAATTACAGCTTATTTGTTGGCCTTGTCCTAAATAAATTTACAGGATAGGGCAGCAGTTCTGAATTCTAGACTTGAGACCACTGAAGCAAACATTTGATGAGGCATACTATGATCAAACACTGGAAAATTCAGGGAGTTGTCTTTTGTTTCTTCATTCAAGTGAATATAGTCATAAGAAAGTATCTGTCTCATAAGAAAACCAGTGTTAAGAAAATAATCACCATCACTCTTAACTGAAGGGGGAAAAAGGATTTTTTAAAAATCTATATTATGATACAGTACAGTTCTTGTTTGGAGGTTCTAGCAGGGGAGCGCAGCTACTCGTATACCCTTGACCGAAGACCGGTCCTCTCCTCGGGGGGGAAGGTCGTCCTCTTCGACCGAGCGCGCAGCTTCGGGAGGGACGCACATGGATCGGTGAGGGAGGAGGGGGACACCCGCCTAGCCAGCCAGATCAGCCGAATCAACCCTGGCGATCAATGGGGTGACAGATGTCGCAGCCAGATCGCCCTCACATCCGATACAGTACAGTTCTTAATGAAATGTATTGTGAAACAATCTGGAAACTTCACGTGTTTTTCCCTATATAAGAATACCTTTCCTGACTTGGGAGTGGTGGTCTTCAGGAAAATAATTGCCCAGAACATAATGACTCCTCATCAGTGTCATGTAACACATGAATAATGAAATGCATTAACAATATTCACAATGTTATTGCTTCTGAATATAAGAACTATAGGATTAAGCCTTAAATATATATGTACATCAGGTTTAACATGCTTGAGATTCAGACTCAGGGTTGAAAATTTGATCGGGATCCTTTGCTAAGATAAAAGTAGCAGTTCCTGGCTTGTTTTCTCCCACATATAGTACAACACTTCTTTAAGACTTATCCTTAAATGCTCCCTGCTTATGGACAAAGAGCTATGGAGGAGTTTGAGTTACCAGCTGTTATCTGTACTTAAGTCTTTTAAAGAAAACAGTGCACACATCTTAGCATTATACAGATATCAAATTGAGGCTGTTTCTCATTACTTAATTTATTGTCTTTGAAGGTTTGTATCCTTGCTAGAGTTAACATTTACTTGAGGAAAATTCCCAAAGACTCTCTTGAGTTGATACTGCTTCCCCCCCATTTTTATATTCTTTTCTCATAGTTTTATCATTCAAATATATACTCTTTCTTAGACTTAATGAAAGGCTGCTTGCAGCTTTCTCAAATTAAGTCAGTAAGTTCATACCGAGTTAGATTTTTTTTATTTGAATGAAATATATAAGATGAACAGTTCAACGGCATGTGGCTTCATGGCCACATATATTTGTGATGTGGTTCTTATTTTTAGCAAGCAGGGAGGGTGCCACATAAAACCTGGTGTAGTTCAGAGAAACCTTTGCACATCAGTTACATACACTTTTCCAGTCAGTCTACCATTTACATGAACTATTCTGTATTAATGACTGAGCATGGGCATTACCACATGTTGGGAGCCATTATAAATCACATATACATCTCCAGTTTACAGCATAATAGGTTTATGGCTCCTCCAAGCCAACTCCCAGTTTGGCCTGGAGTTAAAAGATAACATACCCTCACCCTAAGCACACAGCTGCTACATCTCCACTGATAAGCGCATAGCTGCGACATTCCAGAGCCTGTTACATCCTTAATGATAGGCTACCGTCCATGGACCCCCTTGCCCACCCCTCTCCTCTAGAACAACATAAATACTACCCGCTGTAAAAATAAAATTGAGGCTTGATCAGAACTTTGTCTTGCCTCCATTTCTTCGCATCTCCTATCCTCTCATTCCTTTGCAGGATTTGGTGCGGAGTACCCACGATGCATGCCCTGCAGGTCGGGGCAACCACAGTTGTACCATCTTTTTTAAACTATATTTTTAGGACCACATTTTCATCGCAGTGAGATGCTCCCTGTAATTTAATGGTCCTTAGTGTACTAACTGAAGGCAAAATACTCTGAAGAGATGCTCGAGAAGTTTGAATTTTCTACTTCTTGAATATTTTTCTGTTTTGATGTTTGCTGAATGGGTATGTATATTTTGTTTAATTTTGCTTTCACTGGAAGTTCTGCATTTTTGAGAAGATCAAGCAGAAATAGAAATCCATTGCAGATGTATATATATATTTACCCCATCTTGCAGATTTTGGTTAGTGAAACACGGATAGGAGTGGGGTTTTATCGTAAGAAGAAGAAGAATGAAATAAAACTAAAGTTAGAGAACCCTTTCTGTTTGAGCTACTGTTTAGAAGAGCCAGCTTTTATAACATTGCTGATCCACATGATGAACATTTTGATGCTGTTCCTGACTAAATGGGGAGTATTTAATGAAAAAGGGTTTACCATAGGTAACATTTAAGAGTTTTATCAGCTATGCACCATTAAAAAATAAACTTACTTGAAACTCTTAAAAAAATAATAGAAACAAGGTGCAAAATGGCAATAATTTAGTGATACCAACATGGATTAGTAATTAAATTGGCAAAGGCATAGACATAAGATAATCTTTAATGTTCCTAGAAATTGTGGCAAACAGCAGATGCTGTTATTATTTGTTGGATGAATCAGGAGTTAGGTCTGTATTTATTAGTATATCAGTACATTGAACACATGGGAAGGTTGCATTTCAATATATTTGGAAACATTGAATTGCTAAAAAAAAAAAGCTGGAAAAATAAATATAGACTTGGAAGAAAATGAAAATGATCTACTACCTTAGTCAACATACAAAAACTCAGAGAAATTACCTACTCACTCTAAGTGTAACCAATCCTTTTAGGTGAATATATAAAAAAATGACATATTAATATTTATGGATATGCCAAATCATCCTAATTATGCCAGGAGACTCAGAAGTAATAAGATGGACATATTTAACTAAATAAAATGTAAAATATTTTTATGGCTAAACCATCACCCAAAGTCAATTGAGAAATAATAATTTATATTAATTTTTATGTTATTTTAAAACTTTTGTTGAATTTATTGGAGTGACATTGATAAACAAAATTAAATAGGTTTCAGGTGCACAATTCCATAAAACATCTTATGTATATTGCATTCTGTGTTCAGCACCCCATGTCAACTCTCCTTCCATGACCATTTATGCCCCTTTTCCCTCTTTTACCTCCCCTACCATAATCATTAAATGATTTAAAAAGCTGATAATGAAAAAATAATAGGCATAGAAAAATTAAATTCTAAGTAACAAGACCTTCAAACATATTAATCTTTGATCAAACTCAGAAAAAGTTCAGAAAACAAAAAAATTCTTTCACGTCTGTCAGCCTGGGGAAAGTTTAAAAAGGTGTCACATTGACCAGGGTTGGAACTTATAAACAGGTAGCTAAGGGGTACTCTATTTTCATTTCTGGCAGAACTGTAAAGTGTTACAACATGGGGAAACCAATCTGAAGACAGCTATAAACATTACAAGTACATATATTCTTTCAGTCATCTCTCTCAATCTCTGCATTATTGACATTCTGGGCCAGATCGTTGCCTGTGGTGTGGTCTCTCCTGTGCATTGCAGGATGTTTAGGGCATCTCTGGGCTCTACCTACACCTCCCATGTGACAGGGAAAAACGTCTCTGGACATTGTTCAATGTGCCCTGGGGTAACAATACTGCCTCTAGTGGAGAACCAGAATTTTAATGTAACAATCTCAAAACATTTTTGTATAATTGTTATATAGCAATATAAAGGGTATCCCAAAATTCACGCAACAAGTAATTTTGATAGAAAACACAGGTTTATAATTAAAAGTTGTAAATTTTTTTATTTATTCATAAAGTATACAGTATAGGGTTATGTATGGAATAGCATATCGGGTAAATGGCCTCCACGGCTTTGCTGGCACATACACACTCTTTTGTTGAAATTTTCCATGACAGTTTTGCATAAATGTGGCTGAATTTCATTGATACAGCACTCAATTTCCTCCTTCAAGGCGTGGGTGGTCCTGGGCTTGTTGGCATAAACCTTAGATTTCAAAAAACCC
Source organism: Myotis lucifugus (assembly GCF_000147115.1). Lineage (NCBI taxonomy): Eukaryota > Metazoa > Chordata > Mammalia > Chiroptera > Vespertilionidae > Myotis > Myotis lucifugus. Next base: position 144,327 of record NW_005871968.1, read on the forward strand.
CAAAGAAAAAAGTCCAACGGCATTAAATTGTATGATCTGGGCAGCCAATTCTGATGACCAAAACGGGAAATTACACAACCAGGAAATGACTCATGCAGTAATTGAATTGTTTCTTGGACTATATGGCATGTGGCACCGTCTTGTTGAAACCACATGTCGTCCACATCCATATCTTGCAATTTAGGCACAAAAAACTGGATTAACTGGATTATCATGTTGCGATAGCGAGCAGAATTAAATTCAAATCTTGCGTGAATTATGGGACACCCTTATTAAGAATGTATATGGAAATCTTTCAATGTGTGAATAGCATAGCCACATCCTAAAATATTATGTGCACATGGTGATAAATACTTGGCATCACACTAGTTGTTTGGGGGGGGGGGGAAGATCATGAGGTATTTTTGAGTAATAAGGAAGAGTGTACACAGAAAAAAAGACTGTATGACACATGAAGAGAATTTCTGATGAGCACAGGTTGCTATTTATACATTTGTACAAACAAAAGCATATGAGTGTGTATGTGTACATAACATAGGAAGAGAAGTGTTTTAAAAAACTAAGAACTTATGGAATAAAGATTATCAGTAGGAATAAAATTAAGTTAAGCATAGTGGTTACAAAACAATTGTAGGAAATACTAATAACTTAATAATATAAATATGAGCCACTAATTCCAGATTACATTTTGAAAAACTTAGAAATAAAATAATATTCTAGAAGAGCTTTTTAATATCAGGGAGAAGGCAGAGTCTAAGTTATAATTTCTACTTATATACAGATACTAGGGGCCCAGTGCACAAATTCATTCACCTTCAAAGGAACTATGGGCTGTGAGGCTGAGGTGGGCAGAGGGGCAGTCTCAGCCATCCTCCATGCCCCTGCCTGGCCCCTCCCGCTGTGGCCCCTGCTCCCCTCTCTGCAAGCAGCCCCGCTCCCGCCACCACAGCTCACACCCGCTGATGGCACTGAGCGATTGGGCCAGCTCCAGTGCCAGCAGTGGGTGTGAGCAGGGCTGGCGCTGGTGCCAGCAGCAGGTGCAAGCACCAGGCAGGACCACCACGTGAGGGAGCAAAGAATTTTCAGTAACCACCAGAGGCTCATCCTGATGACAGTGACTGGTGCTCCTCCTTGATCTGGTGCCCCCACTCATCTGCTCCACCATCCAGCTGCAGCCGATACCTGCCATGTCCCGCTCACACCCCCTGGTGGTCAATGCTCGTCATAGCAACCGGTTGTTCAGTTGTTACACTATTTGCATATTAGGGTTTTATATATATATATATATATATATATATGGATCCAATTTGCTAATGTAAGTTAAAGGTAACCTTTAATCAAATATAAAATAGATTGTTTTCCAGAGGACAGTAGATGATGCAAATTTTGGAAATACAGCTAACCACAAAAGGCCGAAAAGAGCAATCTACATTAATAAAAGACAAAGATGCAAATTGACCGTGCCTTTGCTACACCTTAAGCCACACCCCCCAGCCAATCAGAGCAATGATATGCAAATTAACCCAACCAAGATGGCGGCCAGCAGCCACGGAGCTGGAGCAAGCAGGATGCTTGGTTGCCCCAATGATGCAGGAAGCCAAGCTTCCCGCTGGCTCTGAGCTCCACTGAAGGCAACAACGTTTCAATTATAGAAGGCAAATAAACCAAAGATACCTGCTTTCAGCCGGCCATGGCCACAGAGCTGGAGCAAGCAGGAGCCGGCTCTGAGCTCCACTAAAGGCAACAAAGTTTCAATTATAGAAGGTAAATAAATCCCAGAATTAAAAAAAAAGAAAAAAAGGAGAGGCTGGGAGCTTCCATCGCCGAGTGGCTTGGCCAGCCTGAAAACGGCCCTCAGCCCCTCACCCAGACTGGACAGGCACCCCAGTGGGAACCCCAAACCCTAAAGTGGGTGTGACCAGCCTAAAAGCAGCCATCAGCTCCTAACCCAGGCTGGCCAGGCACCCCACTGGGGACCCCCACCCTGAAGGGGGTGTGGCCAGATGCAAATAGCCATCAGTCCCTAACCCAGGCTGACCAGGCACCCCAGTGGGGACCCCCACCCTGAAGGGGGTGTGACCAGCTGCATACAACCATCAGCCCCTCACCCAGGCTGGCCAGGCACCACAGTGGGGATCCCCACCCTGAAGGGGGTGTGACTATCCTGCAAACACCCATCAGCCCTTCACCCAGGCTGGCCAGGCACCCCAGCAGAACCCCCACCCTGATCCGGGGACACACTTCAGGGCAAACCAGCCGGCCCCCACCCGTGCACCAGGCCTCTATCCTATATAATAAAAGGGTAATATACAAACTGACCCTAACAGCAGAAAGACTGGGAATGACTGGTCACTATGACACACACTGACCACTAGGGGGCAGACGCTCAATGTAGGAGCTGTCCCCTGGTGGTCAGGGTGCTCCCAAAGGGGGAGATCTGCTCAGCCACAAGCCAGGCTGACGGCTGCCAGTACAGCAGTAGTGGTGGGAGCCTCTCCTGCCTCCTCAGCAGCGCTAAGGATGTCTGCCTGCAGCTTAGGCCTGCTCCCGCTGGCAAGTGAACATCCCCCGAGGGCTCTCGGGCTGCCAGAGTGATGTCTGACTGCCAGCTTAGGCCTAATTCCCTAGGAAGCAGGCCTAAACCAGCAGGTGGTCATCCCCCAAGGGTCCCAGACTGCGAGAGGGCACAGGTGAGGCGGAGGGACCGCCCCCCCCCCCCCCAGTGCACAAATTTTTGTGCACTGGGCCTCTAGTAAGGAATAATGAAGATGTAAAACAAGTTGGCAATATGTGTGTAGGATGATTTATAAGTACTATGTACATAGAAGAAAATTCACTTTCATTTTTGTTTTATAGCAAGGATTCACAAGTAAAGAATATAAAAGTAATAGCTGAATTTTTTTCATTAAGAAGAGTAAATAAAAAAAGCAATAGAGAAAATACAATATGTCTGAGTGATACACTAGAGCCCACACTATTAATAAACACTCACAATTCTCCACATATATATACATGAAGTTACTCAATGGCAACAAAGTTGATGGAAAAAATTCCAATTCCTTGTTTAGAAGAATGCAATCAAAAACAGGAATGAAAACACTCCGACCTCCAATACAAATGACAAGACTTGTACAGACAATTTACAACAGTGAAAACAAATGAATAATGTACAAATATATTTAGGTCACAAGTAATGAAGTAATTGCAAAGTAAAAGTATTTATCATACCAATTTTTACTTATGAAATAAAATGTTACATGTGAATTGGATTACCATAGTGAAAGAAGATCATGTGAAATGTATGTCTTTATGAACTACTATTGTAAGGTAATATTTGTAAGAAATATATTGGATCTGGATCTTTCTCATCAATATGGACATGTATTTGAATAGACCCTATGATAAAAATAAAGAACTGCCCTCACTTTACTGGACATTCTCCATACCTACTACTCTATGTTCCTACTTCCTTTAGTTGCAAAACTCATTGTACATGTTCTACTTTTACTTGAAATACTTTATGTCTCCCATTGCCACCTTTAATTGAGCTTCCATCAGTTAATTGTCAACCATTACCAATGTGTTGGTGAGTTCAATGTTCATTTCTCCTTTTAGCATAATAAATTACTCATTAATTAGTTAATTAGACAATAAAACAACCATAGGCTGATGGCTGTCAAGAGACCTCAGGTACATGTGTTTGGCTTTGATTCTCTCTGACCCTTTCCTGTAGTACCTACTGGACCTCTGGACTCACCTGATTGGGAACTCTGAGGGGAAGGTCTCTGTGTGAAAGTCTAACCTCCTGGATGGTTGATGATGGAGAATGAAGCTCTCTGCCCAGACAAGACAGCAGGAAGGAGGCAAACATTGGTCTCATAGACAAATTTAGGATTCCAAAAGCAACAACCAGGTCCCATCCAGCCCAAGGTCATACACACTGAGAGTCTGAAGATGAGGAGTTATTTACAGCCCCTATGTCTGCTCATTAGGTACATTTTTGTCTTGATACTCCAGCCTCTGATTTCCCTGTGGGTCTGGACAGAAGAGAATGTTTCCCTGGAGATTCTGTGTTTCTCAAAAGACTAGCTTAGAATGCAAGCGAGTTTAGTTTTCTTGCTCATAAAATTTGTTGGCTTTCAGAGGACTAACCTCCTAGTACCTAACCCAAGCCTGATTTAAATATTTTCCAAATTTAAGACTGAGGATATAGCCTAGATTAAAAACTTAAATCTCCAAATATGAACTTGTGATATGGATATAGCCCTGATATCGCTGGAAAATTACTATTTTTCTTTTCATCAACTAAGTTCCTTTTATATAAATGTTGAGTGTTACACACTGGGCTTTATGACACATTAGCTGAAATAATTTGGCATTTCAACCTTACATCACAAGTTAAGAGCTGTCATTTAGTCCCTTACTATGAAACATTCATTAATTATCAAAAAATATAATTAAAATATTTGTACTCTAATCTAAGCTTGGAATAGGAAAGTAAATAGATTCTTCCCTGTAGCCTCCAGAAGAAACCTAGCCCTGTAAATACCTTGTGTTTAGCTCACTGAGACCCCATTTCCCATTTCTGACCTTAGGAATTGTAAGAGCTTAAATGTGTTTGTTTTAAATCACTTTGTTGGTAATTTACATTAGCATTAAAAAGTGAATACAGCCGAAACCTGTTTGGCTCAGTGGATAGAGCGTCGGCCTGCGGACTGAAAGGTCCCAGGTTCGATTCCGGTCAAAGGCATGTACCTGGGTTGCGGGCACATCCCCAGTAGGAGATGTGCAGGAGGCAACTGATCGATGTTTCTCTCTCATCGATGTTTCTAACTCTCTATCTCTCTCCCTTCCTCTCTGTAAAAAATCAATAAAATATATTTTTTTAAAAAAAGTGAATACAGAAATTTATCCAATGAAATTTTGTTCAGGAAACTGAGATTAAGTGTCCTAATTCATTCATTTAGCCTCTGGGTGGAAGCATTTTGCATTTTAATCCCTCCTTAAGTAGAAGAAATTTGTAATCTTTGGGATAGTGGTAGAGGTGAAACAGATGTCTGCCAAGGACAGGTTGGAGAGGAGTGGACCCTTCCCTCATCAAGCCCTCAGCTGACACTGCGGCCCATTAGAAACCCTGGAGCAAAGAACCCAGAGAGGCCATACCTCATTCCTGACCCACAAAAACTGTGAGATCATAACTATTTGCTGTTATTTTAGGCCCTTACATTTAGGGCAATTTGTTGCAAAGGTAAATCACTAACACAACAGATTTGGTCAGAGATTAGGAGGTGAATCAGGAGTTATAATGTTTGCCCGGTTGAAATGAAATTGTAATAGACATCTGCCCTGGGCTGGCCTCCCCCGAATGCAGTCTGAGACAAGGATTGAGTCAGGTAATTCCTTAGAAAAGGATCTTAGAAAGCATGCGTAGAAAAGAAGGGATTTGAGATAGGGAGGCGTAGATAGCAAATACTGAGAGTTTGAATGAGCACATTTCTATGGTGGGTATATGGGGATCAGTCCCTTTAGGGACATCTGAAAGAGTGTAGGGCACACAGCTGAGAAGTGAGGGAGTTGGAGTACGGATCCACCAAAAGTGATGGAAGGTTGTTCACAGTGATCCCATCTAAATTTTGCTATTTCAATCACCATGAATGTTTTGCATTAAATTTGATTTTTTTAAAATCACTGCATCAAATAATAACCATTTTGACTCTTGAGTTCTTTGGTGCCCCCTTAAATTTTGTTCCTGAGGCAAGTGCCTCACTTCTTATCCTGGTACCAGCCCTGGGGTTCATTGATGAGGGCATCAGCACACACTGGAGTGGATTCAAGTGTCATCTTCCACATCTGAATCATGGTGGTCTCAGTTATGCTCTAGTAACAAGCAAATCCCAAATATTAGGGCTTAAAGCATCAGATATTTTTCTTATTAGCTGGCTATTGTCTGGACAAAAAGGAAAAGTGTGTAGACTCTCCTATCATCTTGCCTTAGATTATTTTTTCTAATGTGGTGAAATACACATAACATAATAGTTACCATGTTAGCCACTTTTTAAATTGACAGTTTAGTGCCATTAAGTACCTTCACATGTAACCATCACCATCATTCATCTCCAGATCTTTCTCATCTTCACGAACTGGAACTTGGTCCCCATTAAGCACTCATACATCATCCTCCTCCCCCAGCCCATGGCACCCACAATTCTACTTTCTGTCTCTATGAGTTTGACTCCTCTGAGGACCTCATAAAAGTGCAGTCACATGGTATTTGTCCTTTTATGACTGGTTAATTTCACTCAGCATAATGTCCTTAAGGCTCATCCATGTTGTGAGCCTTATTTTATTAAAAATTTTAAGTGGTAAAAAACACATAGCAAAATTTAACATTGTAACCATTTTTAAGTATGCAGTTCAGTAGTGTTCACATTGTTGTGCAATCAACCTTCGAAACCTTTTCCTTTGTTTGCAAAACTGAAACTCTCCACCCACTAAACTCTAACTCCCCAGTCTCCCTTCTCCCAGGATCGGCAATAACCATTCTATTTTCTGTTTCTATGAATTTGACTACTTTAGATATGTCATGTAAGTGAAACCATGCAGTATTTGTCTTTTTGTGATTGGCTTCTCTCACTGAGCATAACCTCAGCAACCCACTCTCCTATTTAAAATAACAATTTCTCTGTTGTATGTGCATTTCAAAGACCACCTCCTTCCATCAGGACCCGCATCCCGGACAAATACAAGTATCAGATTGGAAATCATTATGAATATGTTAAGAGAAGGTCAATAAAAAGAAAAGCAATGTCTACATGAGGGTGCCAAAAATAATTATCAAGAAAGCAATAGGTCTCTAGCTCTGTTAATCAATGAGTTAAGTCTCTGGACTTCAGATATCTGGAAGGAAAAAATTTTATTTTTCTTCAGGCTAGAAATGGTAAGCAGGAAGCAAGTGGCAAAGGGGGCATGTTTATATTTGGAGGGCTTGACCTTTGAGTGTAGAATTTTCAAATCTGCTCATTAAACATATATTTATTCTCTTCTCTAAGATCATTCAGCCATTCATGGCGGTGGCAGAAATAAAATTTTTCTGAAGTAAAATTTGCACAAGTGATAGACACTTTCCAGAGATGGCCACAGTTTTTTGTTTGCTTTCATGTCTTTGGCAATGTAACTATGAGCTCCAGAAGGTTAGTCTTTTGCTCCATGTTTTAATCTGGGCTAGACTCAGGATTTTTTATTTGTGTTGGCCAATAGAATATGGTGGAAGTGACAGTGTATTTTACCAGGCCCTGTCTCAACCATGCGAACAAATCTAGGTGGGCCTTCCAAAGAAGAAGAGGACATGCTGACAGAGCTCATTATTCCAACCAAGCCCACCCTTAATCAGTCACAGTAGTTAAGCCCCTAGTACATTAAAAGCCCAGCCAAGGTCTGCAGAGACACCTCAGCTGACCCATAGCTGACTACAGATTCATAAGGAGACCAGCAGAAATCAGAACATCTCTCCACTACACAAACCCATTGGAAAATAAAGGAATTGTATTAAACCATTTACCTTTAGGATGGCTTGTTATATAGCAACTAGAGGCCCAGTGCACGAATTCATGCACACATGGGGTCCCTTAGCCTGGCCAGCAATTGAGGCCTATCAGGGGGCTGGCTTCTGAGGGGAGTAGGAGGGACTTCAGGAGGTTGGTCGGCTTGCTCAACCCCCATCGTGGAGGGGGAACCTGATCGAGGGTGGGGCCAGCCCGGGCAAGGTCCACAGGAGGTTGGAGGAGGGCCAATCAGGGCCCAGGTGATGCCAGTTGTCCACTGCAGTGCATGTCATAGCAACAGGTCATTTCGGTCATTCCACCGTTTGGGTCACTGGGCTTTTATATATATAGATAGTGAATTGAAACTACAGTCAAAGTGAACAGAAGTGAGGGAAATTTTAATAATCAGCTACTTCTTACTTTTGACATTTGTACTGATATTTGAGGACAACACTTATAATCATTCTGTTATTCCAATATTATTTTAGATAACTCTATAAAAGTGACCCCTCCCAGGTAGTCAGGACAGGGTGGAAGGACATGCATGTTAGTGCAGGAAATTTTGTGGGTCTTATTCATATGAGTAGGCAGAATTTTATCTCCTGTGTGATTCATCCTTTGATCATAAAGACTGAAGATATTCCCTAGTGTAAAGGAGATATATGTATTGTATGATATTGATATTGTTTATTCACTTTCCCTTTGGTGAATTTGAAAAAATTTAGAAAAGGGGAGCTATTAAAGGAGTCACATTACTAGGGAGTACATTTAAAGTTTTCAAGGAACCCCAGCATGTATATCTCAGTTGGTTGACCATTGTCCCATGAACCAAAAGGTTGCTGGTTCTATTCCCAGTCAGGCCACATGTCTACATGTTGGACTTGATCCCCGGTTTGAATGCTTATGGGAGACAACTGATCAATGTTTCCCTCTCATATATATGTTTCTCTCTCTCCCTCTCACTTTAAAAAATCAGTGAAAAAGAAAGTTTTCAAGCAGAAACTGTGAAATAGTTCAGAAAAAAATCATAACACAGTAGGTCCTCGGGTTATGTTGGAGATCCATTCCTATAGCACAATATAATGCGATTTTCGCCGTAAGTCGGAACCCACCTACATAAGCACCTACATCACTCACATGGAGCACATACACAGCAGTAACAAAGTGAAACAGGAAAAAAAAATTTAAAAGAAAGATAATAATTCCTGACCTTTACTTGTGGTAAATAAATAATAAAAAGCATAAAGCACATATGTACATACGTCAAAATGATGGAACTTTTTTTTATATAAATAAATGGGAGATGGTGACATAACCATGAAACAACGTACGACGAGTCAGAAGTAACCCGAGGACTGTCTGTACTCCATGTAATCTTTCACCCCAGTGAATAAGGAGACTTACAAATGGGAAGCATATTTCAACTTTATTGAGTAGATGTGGGCCATGAAAAACATTTTTTGTACAGTAAAAAATTGTATGGCTATTATTGCTTCATCACTTTTATAATTGTCTCTGACTCTAACCATATTAGATCAATCTATTTATTAAAATGTATATTTCCTTGTAGACTCTTCTTGAAAAAAATGTGTTTGATAGTCAATTTTTGCCAGTGCTATGATAGGTATGTGGACACAGAGCTGAATAATAGAATGAAGAATATAAAACCAGGAGACCAGCTATACAACATGCTAGTATGTTAAAGTCTACATTATCAAGAAGAGCACCTATAAAAAATAATGATGAAATAGAAGTTGAAAATAGTAGTCTCAGAGTTACATTTAAAATAAAATTATGCAAATGACCTTAGTAGCCAAGTATAATTTTGCCCATACGGGTAGTATAATTCATAACTATTCTTTTAGGAAAACAATAGAAAAGTTACTTATAATAAGATATTAGTATGTCGTAAGGGAATAAATTACTCTAAACTAATTCATGTTAACCCATGAGATAAATGAGAATTTCCAAATACCTATGGTCAAAATATTGGTTTTATTTGTGTCAGACTTTTGGCTCTGAGGATTTGCACCCTGCATTCCTGGGCAATTCTTCAGACTAGTACAATCGGCCCATGAAAAGCTTACCTGCCAAGGAATCTTTCCAGGGCCCTCTTTATGTCCTTGTTCCTTAGACTGTAGATGAAGGGGTTCAACATGGGTATGACCACAGTATACAGCACTGAGGCTATTGCACTCGAGTGTGAGCTCTGGGTAGCAGCAGAGCTGAGGTAAACTCCTAGGATCGTACCATAAAATAAGGACACAACTGAGAGGTGAGATGCACAATTAGAAAATGCTTTATACTTCCCCTGAGCTGAAGGAATTCTACATATGGAGGAAAGTATCTTAGAGTAAGAGTAAAGGATCCCAGCAAGAGGACCAACACCTAGCAGCCCAGCTGAAAAATACATCACAATATTGTTAAGAAAGGTGTCAGAGCAGGCAAGTTGGAGCACCTGATTGAGTTCACAGAAAAAGTGGGGGATTTCCAAGTCTGAGCAGAAAGACAGTTGCAACACCATTAAACTTTCTAACAAGGAATGCAGGACACTCATGATCCAGGACACCAGAACCAGCAGTCCACAGAACCGGAGGTGCATGATAACAGTGTAATGCAGGGGGTGGCAGATGGCCACAAACCGGTCATAAGCCATTACAGCCAGGATTAAGTTGTCCAACAGTGCAAAGAGTATATAAAAATATATTTGTGTGATGCAGCCTTCATAGGTGATGGCTTTGCTCTGTGTCTGGATGTTCACCAGCATCTTTGGGATGGTGGTGGAGGTGAAACAGATGTCTACCAACGACAGGTTGGAGAGGAAGAAGTACATGGGTGTGTGGAGGTGGGAGTCAGAGCTGACGGCCAGAATGATGAGCAGGTTTCCAAACACAGTGATCAGGTACATGGAGAGGAAAAGCCCAAACATGAGGGACTGCAGTTCCAGTGCCTGTGAAATTCCCAGAAGAAGAAATTCTGAAATTTGTGTACCATTGCCTGGTTCCATGTTTTTCAGTTGACTACCAGAAAATAGAAAAAAATGAATAACTAATTATTACATTAGCCAGCATTAGTAACTGAGAATAAATGACATATTTATTTTAGAATCAGGAAAATAATTTCCATTGTTGGTGTGATCTGGTTCCCGGTATGGTATCTCTATTGGTATTGTCATTAGAATTTCCTTTTCTACCATCAACCTGTTCTTCCAACATAATGTATATGGCTGTTTTATTGAGGATCTCTCTCATGCATTTGAGGGATATAGAGTGACTATGGACCATTATTTAGCCACCATTCAGGGTATGGGATGCTGAAAAACAAAGTCTCTACACAATAACGGTTCAGAATATAATCAAATGTATATTAACAAAACATATTCAATGGTGCAGCTCCTACAAAAAAGTAAATCACATCAAATGGATAGAGTATAGAGGTTAGCCAAGGCTTGCCAACAAATGACACGTAAACAAATACCTCAAAGACTGCTAACTAGGAGATGGAGGTAGAACTGTTTGCCAAGCCGAAGGGACAGCCAGTGCAAAGGCCCTGAGGAAGAAGATGGTTTAGAAAATCAGGAATCAAAATGAGCCAGTGTGTCAAATGAAATGAGCACAGCGGAGCAGGATCAGAGATGATGTCAGAGAATATTGAGAAATAAGGATGCCTGTGTGTTGGTGTTGAAACTTCAAGTCATGGAGAGTGCTTTGTGCACAAAGTGTAAATTTTGCACTTTATTAATCTGGTTGCAAAAGCATACCATGAATTTTAAAGGATCTCCTCCTTGTTACCTTCCCTTGATATGTTAGTCATATTGGAATATATCAGTCCAGGCACCTCTGCTTCTGAGGACTGCTCTCAGTTTACAGGGCACGTGCGTGCACACACACACACACACACACACACACACAACACAGCCCACCATGGCTTCTTCATTTGTGTTATTTCCATGTCCTTCCCATCCTCACACTATGAAGGTTATGAGAAGATAAAAGTCAAAGTGTCCAGATTAAGTGTCTTTTCCAAAAATAATTTAGAAATATTACTTATATATTCTTACATTAGGTCTCCTATGAGCAAATAAGCCTGGGGTTTCATACTGCTATGCCCTTTTTCTGTCCTATACTTAAGTACATTAAAAAAACATAGAGGGAAAGAGAGCAATATAATGAACATGAGGAAGAAAAGAGATCTAATTAGCTCAGGTGGCCCCTGAATGAGAATGAAGAAGAAAAATCTTTGGATTCTGGCCGCTTTCCAAACTTAATTACACCCTTTCGAGGTCAAACAATAATAACAAAGTAGAAAAAATAAATTTGCCCAAAAGGCAAAGGTAGTTATAGATAATGTGGTGTGATGACCCCAAGTGAAAACTGACTAAAAAAATAAAACAATAACTTGCAAAAGGAAATATACAAAAACAACACAGATTAAAAATTTTTCACATCAAGCAGAGATGACTGGTTTTGTCTTTCTATATTTATTTGATGAGTCAGTTTTTGTATGGTTGATGGCAGATGAGAGAAGCCTCTTTCTCATTTATCTTATGTGGCATCTCTGTTTTTCTTGGACTTTGGGTTTTGATCTCATTTTTGACAAATCAATGAGCACAGTCTAATTCTGGTTCTGGTCTTCATGCAACATGCAAAGGCCTCCCAGGACATGATCAATAAATTCTGCACAGGCCATGAGGAGCCACCCTTCTACACTGAGTAACTTTTTTCATATGATTTATGCCTGAGCACATTTTCATGCAAACATTTATTTCATTGTACTCTGTCTTCACCATCACAGTGCCAGATCCACACAAGCAGGGCTTCACTTGTTTCTTTCACCTTTGTATTTTCACAAATGTTTGTGAATATATGTGCACTTATATAGGCAAACCTTTAAGTAAATGTGAAGTTATGAAATGAAAGGAATGACAGGGAGAATGAAACCTGGTTAAACAGAGTGAATTCCAAGCAACTGTATTAAAGAAAATTGAGTGGAACATCAAAAACTAACCAAAACAAGATGTAATAAATAGCAATAATTTAGGGTTACCAACATAGATTAGTAATTACAATTGGCAATGGCATAAACATAGAACATAATCTATAATGTTTCTAGAAATTGTGGCAAACAGCAGGTGCTCCACTATTATTTATTGAATGAATCAGGAATTAGGTGTCAGTATATAAATGCATTGAACCCATGGTAAGGTCCCATTTCAATATATTTGGAACGACAGAATTGTTGATTAAGAGCTGGAAAAATATTGACCTGGAAGAAAGTGAAGTTGTTCCCCTACCTCAGTCACTTTACAAAAATTCAGAGAAATTACCTACTCACTGTTGAGTATAACCAATTCAGGTGAAATGATAGAAAACTGCATATTAACATGTATCGGTGGGCCAAACCATTATAATTAAGTCAGGAGACTCAGAAGTACTAAGACAGATATGTTTAACTAAATAAAACATAAAACATTTTTATGACCAAAACATCCGCCAGAGTCCATGGAGAAATAATAATTTATATTTATGGTAATTCTAATTTTTATATTAAATTTCATAGAATTTATTAGGTTGACATTGGTTAATAAAATTATGTAGGTTTCAGGTGTACAATTCTATAATACATCATATGTATATTGTATTGTGTGTTCATCATCCCAAGTCAAATCCCCTTCGATTACCATTTATCTCCCCGTTACCGTCTTCAACCTCCCACAACATAATAATGTTTAGAAATCATTTAAAAAGCCGACAATGAAAGGATAATAGGCATAAAAATAATATTCAAATTAACAAGACCAATAAATATATGAATCTTTAATCAAACTCAGAAAAAGCTCAGAAAACAATAAAAAAAATTCTTTCACATCCGTCAGCCTGGGGCAAAACATAAGAAGGTGTCACATTGACCAGGGTTAGAACTTGCAAACAGGTAGCTAAGGGGTACTCTATTTTCTTTTCTGGCAGAACAGTAAAGTGTTACAAAATGGGGAAACCAACATGAAGACAGCTATGAACATTACAAGTACATATATTCTTTCAGTCGTGTTTTCTCAATCTCTGCACTATTGACATTCTGAGCCAGACCATTGTCTGTGGTGTGATCTCTCCTGTGCATCCCTAGACTCTACCTACACTTTCCGTGTGACAGACCAAAATGTCTCTGGATATTGCTCAATGTCCCCTGGGGGAAAACACTGCCTAGCTGTTAGAGATCCAGGATTTCAATGTAACAATTCCAAAATATTTTTGTATACTTGTTATAATAGCAATTCATTGAGAATGTATATGGAAGATTTTCAAGTGTAAATAGCACAGCCATATCATAAAATATTATGTAAACATGGTAATAATGAATTGGCATCACACTAGTTGATCAGAGGGACGACCATAAGGTATTGTTGAGTAATAAGGAAGAGTGGGCACATGGAAAAAAAGACTGTACAACATAGAAATAAATTTTCTAATGGGCACAGGATGCTATTTCTGCATTTGTACAAATGTACATGAATGTGTATGTATTCAATGTGAAACAACAAGTTTTTTTAAAAAAATTAAGAATTTATGGAATACAGATTATCAGTAGGAATGAAATTAGGTGAAGCTGGTTTTATAACTTTTCTCCTTGTTCCGTCTCTGTAGCGTTATACATGCCAA
>NW_005871969.1:0-81508 GCF_000147115.1 Myotis lucifugus
TTGCACAAAAGTACTAGCCTCTCCCAACTGCATGGTATAGATAGGGACTACTATGCGAAATCCACGTTCGCCATTTCACACAATCAAGGCAAATTACAACCAGACTCTCTCGGTCTCACACTACCATATCTAGTCACAAACACGTTAGTTCACACTCTAGCACATTCCCAGCCCAGTCATAACCATGGTTCCCCAGCAAGTATGGCCTCTAATAACACACACACGAGTCACCCACAACCATAGCCTGAAACACATGGACCTGTGGCCACTCACAGCCAGTCACACACACACAGCCATGACCACACCTGCCATCACATAGTCTCACCCACACAACCACAGCCACACACACCATCACTCACACACAATCACACTTGCACGTGTGTCTCCCCACCCGTTCCTCACCATAGTCCACTCCCGGCTCACAGGCCTTGTCCACCCGGTCTTCTGCGGTGACCTGATCCTCTGAGTGGTGCATGAAGCAGCTCTCTGCGGGGTGGGTGGGCAGGGGACATGACCTAAGCTCCACTTCTCATCCAGGGCCCGCCACCCATGGGTGTGGTCAGCCCTAGGCCCATCCCTCTAGGTGTCCCCTGGGTGTGGGCTTTTGGGGCCCCTTGCATCACTGCCATGGAAGATGTGTGTGTGAGGAGGTTGGGGTATTAAGTGGGCGTGGCCTGCCACTTCCTGGCTTCTGTGTACCCACCTTCAGCACAGCGACATATTTCATTGTGGCAGATTTTGCTCAGCATTCCATCTTCCTTCTCCGGGTGGTAGAACTGGGTACAAGTCTCATCTGTGGGTAGAGGGAGTGGGAGGCATCAGAGAGGTAAGGCCTCCACCCAAGACCATGCCTGTGGGCTCAGTTCCCAACTCCAGTCCCTTAGACCTGGAGATGCTAGGTCCTGAACCCTGGGACTCCCAGGTCCCCAATCACCAAGCCCTGGGACCCCCATCTTATAGAACCTTGGGACCCTCAGACCCCAGGCTCGAGGTTGGCTGCTCACCCAGGTTGTAATAAGAGTACACCTTGACTGCCCCCGGCTGGATGAGCCCCACATTAAAGAACTGGTGAACTTTGAAGGATATACAGTCCTCTTGATTGTGTGAAATCTGGGAAAAGGAGGAGGTGAGTCAGTGGGAGGGAGTCCAGCATAAGGAGAAATGGTGGACCAAGGAGGGATCTGCAGGGAGAGGATGTCGGTGGTGGGGGAGGGGGGAGTGAGAAGTGGCAAAGATTAATGAGCAGGCCCACAAATCTATTTTCTTTTTCTCCAAGATTCATGGCTAGATTACACTTCTCAGCCTCCCTTTCCATTTGGTTTGACCATGAAATTGAATTCTGGCCAACAGATTGCTATCTGTGCCCCTGAAAAATCCCATGGTTATCAATACTGCACTGCATATTTGAAAGCTGGTAATGTAGTAAATCTTAAAAGTTATCACCACACACACATAAACACACATTAAAACTATGAGGTGGTACATGACCTTACTGTGGTCATCATTTTCCAATATACATATATCCAACCATTGCATTGTATACCTTAAACTTACAGTGTTATATGCCAATTATATCTCAATAAATCTGGGAAAGTAAATGAGAAAGGAAAAAAGAAAGGAAGAAAGACCGACATGTATGTATATGTGATAGACATGTATTAGTATATTTGGAGGAAATTGCTGACAATTAATGAACCTGGGTAAAGAGTATATAGAACTTTTTTTTTTAAAATATATTTTATTGATTTTTTACAGAGAGGAAGGGAGAGAGATAGAGAGTTAGAAACATCGATGAGAGAGAAACATCGATCAGCTGCCTCCTGCACACTCCCTACTGGGGATGTGCCCGCAACCCAGGTACATGCCCTTGACCGGAATCGAACCTGGGACCTTTCAGTCCGCAGGCCGACGCTCTATCCACTGAGCCAAACCGGTTTCGGCGAAACTTTTTATACTGTTCTACAATTTCTCTGTAAGGTTGGAATTACATAAAAAATTAAAAGTACAAAAATTAAAATGAAAACATTTTTTAAAAAATCCATCTCATGTACAA
Organism: Myotis lucifugus; assembly: GCF_000147115.1. NCBI lineage: Eukaryota > Metazoa > Chordata > Mammalia > Chiroptera > Vespertilionidae > Myotis > Myotis lucifugus. The sequence goes on from NW_005871969.1 coordinate 2,054, forward strand.
TCAATCCTCTTTTCTTCTAGAAGGAATGGATCAAGCAGAGGACTCTAAGACCAATAGAGAAGGAAAAGGCCAGCCACATATGGGTCAAGGTCCCAATGGAAGCCTTACGTCATCCAGGTAGATGATGAGGGTGTTCTTGTTGGAGGAGGCCTTGTTGTCCAACTCGAACTTTGAGATGTACGTGTCAGTGCCACTGGCCAGCTGGAGAAGGGAAGAGCTTGTGAAAATCCTGTCCTTCCCTCAGCCTCTGCCAGGCCCCAGGCTCCTTCCCACCAATCCTAGCCCCCGAGCCCAGGATTTTCACACCTGCTTGAGGTCAGCAGTGTCAGGAGCAAAGCCAGTCATCATGGATATATCCAGGATGGACATAGTGGCATCGTGGTCTCCCAGGTACCTGGATGGGGCAGGGAGAGAGGGTTAGCCCTAGGGGTCAGTGTCTGGTCAGTGAGTGAGGCTTCTGGTTCCCACACAGCAGCATAGAGGATGTCAGATCTTAGGAAACACTCCCCAAGGGGAATAAAGGAAAGGTGTGTAATGGTTAAGGCGACTAACTGCTCAGCCTCTGAAGCCCAACTACATGGGTTCACATCCCAGCTCGATGTGACATTGGATGAGTCACTTCACTTCTTCAAACCTCAGTTCTTCTAGAAAATGAAGACAAGAGTATAGGCAGGTCTCACTTTGCATGATTCCATTATCACTGTCTAGTTCAATAACACCAGCTCCTCAGCAACATGGTCTAATTCCAGTACCACAATATATTAATGAGCAAACACCTAAAGGACAAATCTAGTTGCCAGCTCTTCAGTCCACCCACCACTATGTAAACAAGTGAGCATTACAATCAATGACCAATCACGTCACTTATTTCAAAGTCTGTCAGTGATGGGTCACCGATCACCCGTCATTCAAGCCATGTGTGTGGTTGTGTTACGTCCTTCTCTCTCATTAAAAACCCATGTGAGATTTTACCAAAATGGATCATTGAAAGGGAATTGCCAGCAAAGATGAAAGCACAGCACAGAAATGAGAGTGGTAACACTGGGAGTGAAATTTCAGCAGCACCTAAATGGAGCCAGAGAAGAAACAGCAGATGGTGGGGCTGTGGACCTGCTGCCCTTGGAGGGACCATCATGGGGGCAGAGGCACTTGGTGAAGGCAAGGCCATCACCATAAATGACGAAAGTGGTTGTGGCCAAAAATGATGTCCCAGAGGAGGTGACACTGGCAGAACACTTCCTGGTGAAGGAACTCTTAAATACCTCGTGACATCGAAAGCTCAGAGGATTACCTGTGGGAAGTTGACCTAAACTTAGAAGGAACATGACACTTCACAGCATCATAGAACAGCTGCTTGCTCCATATCGTAAGTGCTACAGAGAAGAAGGAGGCACTGTTCAAACCACAGGGCTTTGGACAGTGATGGCGAACCTACGACAAGGGTGTCAGAGGGGACACGCGAACTCATTTTTTTGGGGTTGATTTTTCTTTGTTAAATGGCATTTAAATATATAAAATAAATATCAAAAATATAAATCTTTGTTTTACTATGGTTGCAAATATCAAAAAATTTCTATATGTGACACGGCACCAGAGTTAATTTAGGGTTTTTCAAAATGCTGACACACCGAGCTCAAAAGGTTCGCCATCACTGGCTTTGGATAAGTGCTTCACAAAAAATCAAAACCAACTTCAATCTCAATGTTCTGACGTTTTAAATTACCGTGCACTAAACAAATACTCATCTCACTACACTTTTCCTTACTCTATATTTTTAAAACTGTCAGTACAAGAGTATTTGATGTTGTGATAAAAAAATAATGTAAGCCCTGCCAGTGTTACTCAGTGGTGGAGCTTCCCTCTATGAACCAGGAGGTCAAAGGTCTATTCCTGGTCAGAGCACATGCCCCAGTGAGGGCTCTATCCCCAGTAGGGGGCATGCAGGAGGCAGCCAATCAATGATTCTCATCATTGATGTTTCTATCTCTCTCCCCCTCTCCCTTCCTCTCTGAAAGAAATAAAAAGTTAAAAATAATAAACATGTAAAATTTCTGTAACAGTTGTAATCCTCCTTGTTGATTATCAACATCACTTTTCACAGTCTCATCTTATGTGGTCACGGCCATGCCGTGCTGTCTACCTCCTGAGGGTGCTCAGCACAGTACTAAGCACACAGCACATTCCCAGAGAATAGTAGGTATCTTGGATATTATTTACAGGAAATCTTGCTAGAGACAGAGGGATGTGCGAGATGAACCCCAGTGACACATGTCTTACCTGGTACAGATGTCGAGGTACATGCTGCGTGTGGCTTCCTGCGGCTTCTTCACTAGAAACATAGAGGACAGAAGGATGGAGGGCTGGGTCCTGATTCAGGAGCAGGGCAGACACTAGAATGGCAGTGGGGGAAGGGAGACAGATAGGGTCTTTATTCCTTCTACCTTCAGGGGCTGGTCGCAGGTTAACCTTGAGACTGAACTTATTGCAAGAGGTTCTGCCTTTGATCTTGGCCTGGTACATTGTCACCACCTGGAGAGTTGGGAGGGGACATGAGGTGTCGGCAAACTTGACTTGGGCAGGAGATGGTCCCTCTGGGCCAGAGGGGCTGAGAGAAGGTGATGAGCAAAGCAGGTGTGGGCTCCCATCCTTACCGACAAGGTGCCTTGTCCTTTCCCTTTAGCTGTTAATATGAAGTTCTCATTTTCCTTGGTCTGCAGGGAGTGGGGAGAGAAGAGAAGGTGTTGGGAGCCAAGCCTTCCCCTGGCTGCAATGGTCACCTGCCCTCCCTCCTGCCTCCTGCAGACTCTGACTGGCTGGAGGATGAGAGCGAGGAGGGTTTGGCCAAGCAGCTGTACCGTTTCTGATCGCAGGAGGCTAGCGGATTCCCAGAGGATGCGGTGCGTGACCGCAGAGCTGCGGCTGGGCAGGTTAATGGACACATCCAGATTCAGATCCTCATGGTCAGGGACATCCCTCTGGTATTGGGCCAAGGCTTGGAACACCATGAAAGTGGCCTAGAACCCATGAGAGAAGAAGAGGGTGATGTGAGAGACTGAGAAAGCATCAGAACCTGCTGGGGGATGAAAAGTTTCAGCTTAGAGCTGGGCCACTGAGACTGTGGCCTAAAATGCACCAGATGGGGTGAGGATAAGAATGGGGGTTGTTATATACTGAGGACATGTTCTAGAACTCTCTCAGTGAGAGAGGCTCAGTCTAGTGCTTGGTGACACTAAGACAGTGACCTAGACAGGACCAGAGGGCACAAGGGTAAGACTGGGGGTCATTAGACACTGAGGACATCTCCTAGAATTCTCCAAGGGACAGAGGCTTACACAAGAGTGTGGAGACACTGAACATGTCTAGATACATGAGAAAGTGCAGGCATAAGACTGAAGGTCTAATATGCCTAGCCCATGGACATTGGCAATAAGGTAGTGAAGACCTGAGGGGTGAGGAGGGGCTGGAAGGAGTGAGGTGGAGTGGGGATGAGAGATATCTGTAATATTTTCAACAATAAAAATATATTAAAAAATAAATAAAATAAAAACAGGCTAACAGCTGCTACCAAACAACAACAACAACAACAACAACAACAACAACAACAACAACATGTAAGGTCTAGTAACACTGAGAATGTGGTCTAGACCCATCCAGAGAAGAGATTCTAACACAGGGTTTGCAGATACCGAGAATGTATCTAGAGCCTATCGTGCATAAATAATAAAATTGGAATCTGGGGACAACTGAGCATATAATCTAGAATCCAAAAGTGACACTGAGCCCTGGCCAGGTGGCCCAGTTGGTTGGATCATTGTCTCATGCATCAAAAGGTTGCAGAGTCCATCCCCAGTCAGGACACATATGGGAAGCTATCCATTGATGTTTCTCTCTCACATCAATGTGTTGTTCTCTCTCTCTCTCTCTCTCTCTCTCTCTCTCTCTCTCTCTCTCTCTTTCTCTCAATCCATAAACATCACTGGATGAGGATGTTTTAAAAAATCTGAGAATACCACCAGAGAGAAAGGGGATCAAACTGAAGCCTGAGCTTGCTAGATTTGAGGTTGCTGAAACCATGGTCTAGAACCCAGCTGGAAGAGAGCAGGCTTTGATAATACTCTAGAAAACTGAGAACATGATGTAGAACCCATAGTAAGACAAGGTAATACTGGGAGCCTCGTGGAACTGAGTGCATGGTCTAGAACCCGCCAGAGGGAGAGATGGACTTGCTGATTCCCTATAATAATTGAGAATTGGCCTAGAACCCACCAGTGAAACAGAATAAGATGGGAGGCCTGGTGGAACTGGAAACATGGTCTAGAACCCATCAGAGAGAGGCTCACCTTTGAACCCTGGCCTTGAGAATGTGATCTGGACACCAGGAGGTAAACGGAGCTCAAAACACAACTTGGGGCATCCAGAATTTAGTCTAGAATCTATATATAGATTTGCAACCAAACCAAAAACAAAAGAAAAACCTGATTTCTCAACTTCATTTTAATCAACTGCCTCTCTTGGTCTCAGCATCTTATTTGGGAGGCCAGGCAGGCCAGATGTGGTAAGGATGCATTTGCCCGGGGGATGTGGGACCACTTGCCTGGGTGGAGCCATAGCCACCTCCGTAGTATCTCTGTTCGTTGAGCCAGCGCACAACAGGAGGTACAGAGTCAAAGTCTTTGAGCAGCAGCAGAGCCAACAGGGCATAGGATGTGGCCTCTATAGTGTGGAGCCTTTGCTCAGGCTCCTTCCAGTGGTTCTTATCTACAAGAGAGAATACCAGCCCCCATGCTCACTGCTCTGTCCAGCCTGGAGGTAGTTCAGAGAAAGCTCAGAAACAGACTTGTACTAGACCTTGGGTTCAGGTGTCCTGGCCCACATTTGTGGCTTTCAGTCTGCTGGTTCCTGCCTTACTCTCTTCCCTCATCAACCTCACTCTTCTGTTTAAATTCTGAACCGCAGCCCCTCTGATCTATGGGAGCAGATTCCCTAAGTTTGCCATGCTCATTCTCGCCTCTGAGCCTTTGCATCTTCTGTTCTCCTTTCTTGAAGCACCTTTTCTCCACCGACCCCAGGTTAATTCTTATCCACCCTGCACAATTCGGCTTCAATGGCACCCAAGACAGAGTGAGACCTTTCCTTCTGTCTCTTAAAGCATCCTGTGCTTCTCCTGAAGCACAATGATGCACTACAGAAATCTATTAACTCAATTTCTTTCCTCAACTGGAACAGGAGGCCATGATGGCAGTGGCTATGCCATATTCATTGTGATGTCCCAAGTGCCTAAGAAAGTACTCATGACGGGGACTGTCACCAAGAACCATTCCCTCCTCTTCCTGGGCACAGAGTTGGACTACATCTCCCAGAGGCCTTTGCAGGTAGGTATGGCCACATAACTGAGCTCTGGCTAATGGAATGTGCAAGGCAATTGATGGGGCCCTTTCCATGGCTGGTCTACCTCCCTTGCACAATCTTCCTGACTCTTTCCTTCTGCTTTAATAAAAGGGATTCTGAGGCCCCGAGATGGCAGAGCCATGAGAAGATAGAGCCTGGGTCCCTGCATCACTGTATAGAGGAGAGCTGTCCACCAACTTGGGACAGCCATACTTTGCTGTTTCTTGCACAGCAAGAAACCAACTTCTCTGTGTTAAACTACTTCAGTATACATTCAGATATGTTACAGAGGTGAGCATAAACCTGATAAGGTGTCATCACTTGAACCAGTGATTAAGTGCTCACAATGTGCTACTTATTGTCCTAAAATGCCTATGTCATTCTCTTATCTAATTCTAATAACCCTTGAAATAATGGGAATGCTATTAATAACTAGAGGTCCGGTGCATGAAATTCATGCATGGAGGGGGGCGTTCTCTCAGCTCAGCCTGCACCCACTCCAATCGGGGACCCCTCGGGGGATGTCTGACCGCCCGTGGGATCAGGCCTAAACTGGCGGTTTGACACCCCTGTCACAATCTGGGATCTCTGGCTCCTAACCACTCATCTGCCTGCCTGCCTTGGCCCCTAACACCTCTGCCTGCCTGCCTGATCACCCCTAACTGCCTCTGCCTGCCTGCATGATTATTCCTAAACTCTCTGCCTGCCTGATCGCCTCTAACTGCCTCTGCCTGCCTGACTGCCCCTAACTACCTCTGCCTGCCTCCCTGATCGCCCCTAACTGCCCTCCCCTGCCAGCCTGGTTGCCTCCAACTGCCCTGCCCTGCCAGCCTGATCTTGGCCCTAACTGCTCTCTCCTGCTGGCCTGTTCACCCCTAACTGTCTCTGCCTGACTGATCACCCCTAACTGCCCTCCTCTGCCATCCATTTTGGTTCTGATTGGTTAGTTTCCAGCACCAAAAGCTCCACCTCTCAGGCAGCCATTGGCTCCTTACATTCACCCAGATTTGGTTCTGATTGGTCAGTTTCTATGCCAGTCAACGCCTCTAGGCCTATCAATGGGGCCTGATCAGAAAGGCAGGGCTGATCAGCAGCCCCGGTGGAGGCCTGGAGCGAAATGGAGCCTCAGCTGTTGGCAAGGCTGAGAGAGAAAGAGAGGCAAGTTCCGATCAAGGGCTGCCACAGAGGCTATGGATGAGAACCTGCCTCTCTCTCTGCAGGCCTCTTTCTTGGCCTGATCCACAGTCCCTTAGTCAGTCAGTGCTGGATCAGGGCACCTGCAGTGGCCCCAGTCAGTGCTGGGTCACCATGGCAACCCAGCACTGACTTCCGGTCTGGTAGAGCCTTCGGTGGTAATGTTGTTACAATCCTGCTCTTTATTATATAGATAGTAAAGGCAATAACAACATCAGTGATAGATCTCTTACTATGTGCTAGACATTCTCCTAACCACATCACTCACTTAATCTTTGCATCATTCTTGTGATGTAGGTATCACTTTATACACAATGTCCAAAGAGGTTAATTGTACAAGATCACACCGTGAGAATGTGCCAGAGGGTGATTTGATTTTGAACTTGAATCTGTCTGATGTCAGAGCCCATGTCCTTGCTCCTGTGTCATAGCAAGTACTCAACAAATACTTGTTGAATCATGCAATGGACCTTTTGTGTCATGCTTGCAATGAGGACTTTTCACACCCAGACTCACTCTTCCCAGCTCAGCTTGGAGCTATGCAGCCCGGTTTAAGATGGCCACCCTCAACCCCCAGCCACGTATCTCTCCTTACCCCACCAGGCTGCCTCTCACCTGTGGCTGCTTTCAGAAATGTGTTGAGGAGAGGGCCCTCCAGCTTGCCCAACTGGGCCAGGGCATAGCCAGCAATAGCCACAGCATATGGTCTCTTCAAGTTCCTGTAGTGTGCTTCAAGGAAGTCTCCAGCCTTATTGATGCTGCCCCCAAGGCTCTATGAGAAAAAGATTTGGTACTCTGGTCAGGTGGCACTGCTGCCCCAGAGAGCTGACAAGGATCACACAATCACCACTTCCTGGGCATAAGGTTTCTGGCCTTGGTACATATTTGTCTTGGATCTGTCTATTTTTAAGGGTTCCCCAGACAGTTTAGCCACTGTGCACTGCTCTGTAACTGAATAACTATCATGTTCCTGGTGCAGTTTGTATACCAGTGGTGTGCTAGTAAATATTTAATAACCAGTTGTCTAGTCAGTTCAGGGGGTGAGGGTTCGGGAGCTGGTTTACTGATTGCCAATGACTGTGGTGTAAATACTTCCACCATGCTAATTTCAAGCTACCAGTGTGACATACCTTAACAGAGTGGGAAAGAGATGCCCCAAATAGGCACCCAGGGTTAACACACCACTGGGTCCACCTATTATCTAATCATCATCGTCATTGTGGCTAACACTCACTATGTGCTAGTCACATATCAACTCATTTAATCTCAAAATTCTATGAGGTAGGTTTTATTTTCATCACCATTCCTACTGCACAGAGAACACGGAGTCCCATGAGATGAGGTGCAGAGGCAGATATGCTTTGTAGTGTTTGCTGATTTTTATAGTTTAAATACAACCATGGCTGATTTCAACCTACCAGTATGGAGTCACTGACTGTAGAATTGGGAAGAGATTATATAGTTTGTCCACCGTATATGTACAACAGACATAAATAACCTCAAGATCATGGATAATGATAAAAGGTAGTAAAATAATTAAGAAGTGATGAGTTTTTAGTGTTTACTACCTTTGTTGTTTTTTCTTAATTGATTTGCCTTACCCTGTTTTTACATAATGTAGCTTACACATGTGTTACATCTAAAACTCAGAGAGTCCTAAAAATACAAAAATTATTATACCCATTTTACAGATGCACACACTGAGGCCCAGTAATGGGCCGTCCCTGAGAGTAATGATCTAAATGTAGGTCTGTCTGACTCCACTGCCCTAGAGCTGTCTCTTTTCTATCATATTATTTCAAATCTGCAAGGATTAAAACAAGGTTCCTCTGGCCTTAAAGGTAATAGCCTTTCTCTCCTCCCTCTCTTTTCTGGGGTCCTGAGGAGGGAGAAGCAGCTGTTGAAGTTGGGACCCTGGAGTTCCCACTTGGAAAGCTAAAGGTCAAACAGCGCACTCTCAAAACCCTAGGACAGCGGTTCTCAACCTGTGGATCCTGACCCCTTTGGCGGTCAAACAACCCTTTCACAGGGGCCACCTAAGACCATCCTGCATATCAGATATTTACATTACGATTCACAACAGTAGCAATATTACAGTTATGAAGTAGCAACGAAAATAATTTTATGGTTGGGTCACAACATGAGGAACTGTATTTAAAGGGCCAGAAGACTGAGAACCACTGCCCAAGGACAAAGCAAATGCCGCGATTACAGAACCTCCACAATCCCTGTGCCTGGGTAGGAGAGGGGAGGGCAGGGCACACTTACGTTGACCTGTCCCTCGCAAATATCTTTAGCCTCCTGCAGTGCGATGAGAACGAAGGCTGTGAGGGACACATCTTTCTCCTCAGCATCATTCAAGCCACCCTAGGGTGTGGAGGAGGAAGTAAGGATGGGGTCACCCATGAGCCTCTCATGCCAACCACCCCCCGTAGGATCAGCAGGGCAGGGCAAGGGTGGGTCTGTCCCCAGTGTCTCACAGGAGGGCCATACGCTAGTATCCATTCATTCACTCACTCATTCTGCAAATGTTGCTGGTGTTGTGGGTAAGATGGCTCCAGCCCTCATGGAGCTCCCTATCTCGTAGGGGAGACAGGCATGAGCCACCAGCTCATCACAGATCTATCGTTACAAACTGACCAGAGCTGCGCAGAAGTGGATGTGGCGGTGAGAATGGATAGTGGGGGTGTGTCTTGGTCAGGGCAGTTGGAAAGGTGTCCCCAAGGGATGACAGGTGGAGCCACAATCTGAAGAGTGAGTAGGACTCAATTGTCAAAGAGGGCAGTGGGAACAGCATGTGCAAAGGCCCTGTGCACTGGAGCAAGTACAGATGGAGTGTGGAGAGGGAAGGCTGCGAGGCTGGAAGCCCGAAGATCAGGCTGAAGCTGTGGTTTGCTCACTTGAGCACACGTCAGCATTACCTGAAGTCAGGGGCTTATTAAAACCCCAATTCCTGAGCCCCACCCCCAAAGTTTCTGATTCATGTATCTGGGATCCAGCCCAAGAAGGTCCATTTCTAACAAACTTGTAGCTGATGCTGATGCTGTTGGCCTGGAGACTAGAGTTTGAGAAACACAATTCTATAGACCTGTGAGGGTTTTTATCAAAGCAATGGGGGCCTAGGGAACTTTCATTTTGCACTGGACCCTGAGGTCTCTGGTTTTTGCAAAGGAGAAGTGACCATCGTGGCTCCTTTATTTTCTGTCCATCCCACGGTGGGAATTGGACAAATGGCAGACGGAGCCTGTCTCCTGTCCATGCGGGGGCACTCAGGCACTCCTCTCCCCCAGCCTGGCCTGAATACGGCCTCTTACAGTCATTTGTAGTTGTCCCACGGGTGAATCCTCCTGGAAGACTCCATCAGGCCTCTGCTTCTCCAGGATCAGCCACTTGATAGCCCCACAGATGACTTCGGAGTCGATGGCGATGAGGTTGGTGGCCAGAGAGAAGACCTTGACCACGTAGGCTGTCAGCCTGGGGTGGGCACAGAGCATGAGCCAATTGGCTCTGGGATCCAGAGACTGCCATCCCAGCCAAGCAAGGACCTGCTCAGGTGAGCCCAGTATCCCGGGCCAGGTCTCAGGACCCAATGTTGCTTGTAGGCACTGCTTAGTGACGGCAGGTGACTCAGCTAGTGGGCACCTTGACTCTGAAGGTGGAGGGGTCCAGAGGCACAGGGCTGTGTAGGGGAGGCCAGCCTAGATCACCCGAGGCCAGGGCCCAGGCCCTGCTCAAGGGATGCAGGGCCAAGGATGGGCAGGCTCACCAGGTGCTGGACTTCCGACTCTGGTAGGCAGCAAAGGCCTTGTTGGGATGTCTGTAGCTCAGTTGCTGCGTGTACCCTGCAAGGAAGAGAGAGGTGTCACTGGAGGAGTGAGGGCTGAGTGGAGGCAGTGGATGATGCGGGTATGCGAGGAAGGAGAGAGGCTTAGAGAGGAACAAGGATTCTGTGAAGCGGGGAAGGTGAGTTCAGAGAGGAGAGAGGGGGCTCAGGACCAGGAGGAATGTCTAGAGGCGAGGGGAGCTTATAGGGTGGAGGGACTCTGCAAGGGTGCAGGGATCAGAGTGAGGAGGAGTAAAAGCTTCTTAGAGGAGAGGAGGTTCAGAGAGAGAAGGGCTCTCAAGGGAGTTCATTGGGAGAGGGAACTCAGAATGACCAGGGTCTCAAAGAAGGGAGAGCAGGAGGTCTCAGAGAAGGGGTGGGGCCACAAGAAGGGGCGGGGCCTCAGAGGAGGAAGGAGCTCAGAGAGGGGCCTCAGAGTGGGGGCCTCCAATAGGGGAATGGGTCATACCCTTCTTGATGAGGTCCAGGGCCTCCTGCCGCTTGTCAATGCCAAACTTGTCCCACTGCTCAGAGTGGTCCAGGTAGTGCACCGCGATGACAGTGGGCGTCATGTAGATCATGTTCTGCTCTCCACAGCCCCAGGGTACCTGGATGAGGTGCCCCAGCTGCTGCCCATCAATGGCGTCCTCTGCCATCTGGGCCACTGGGGTCCCTGCAGCCAGGAGGAAGGAAGGTGTTCACGCAGCAAGACCTACTGTGGGGGGAAGAGGGTTGGGGCTGCCCCCAGCCTCCTCAGGCTCCAACCAGCCAGAGCCAAAGAGTCAGGGACAGATGGAGGCATGTGGCTGAAGGGGGCCAGGTGGGTTGTCCCTGGGTCCTCATGTGCCACCAGTGGTAAAATAATTCCAGGAACAATGGTCATGAATATGTCTATCATGCTTAATGCCATTTGCCAAACTCCCTTCTAAGATAACACTATATAGCATCTCATTTAATTTTCCCAACAGCCCTCGAAACAGGTACCGCTATTTGCCTTCATCACAGATCAGGAAACCAAGAGTCTCTGTCCCAAACCTAAGAGCTCAGAGGTTGCAAGGGGCTTTGCTAGCTCCTTCCTGTGCCTTCTCCTCCCAGTCCTCCATCCTGGGCAATTCGTTCCAGAATTTCTGTTCTTGAACTCTATCACTTCTCATTGAAGCATCTTTAGCAGCAGAAGCTAAGTACTGCCTGGAGCCTTCTGTGAGCACATCAAGGAGAGGCTGTTCTAGCACATGAGAAGGAGGGAGGCGTCATGGTTCTATATTCCCGGAAGTGATGGAACTGGGTGCCCTCTTCAGGGGTCATGGCTCCCACATTTTCCTGGGCCCCATTGGGTTGGACCAAGGCCATCTCACCCTGCAGGAGGATCCTGGTTTCTGACTCTGTGTCAGGGACTTGGTCACTGAGGTCTGCAGCCTCGACCTCCACTCGCTGCACACCGTCTGTTGGTGGAATGGGAGACACCCTTGGCACCAGCCTCCTTTCACCAGACCCTGCACACCACCCAGGCCTCACCCCCACTCCTGCCCTGACTCACTTTGGCCCAGGTGTTGTGGATCCAGTGTCTTAACGGCCACAGTTTTGTTCATTCTGATTCCTTCAGGCTGGACAGTGTTGAGGGAAGGGGGAGGTGGGTGAATAAAAGGAAAGACAGAGCCACAGCTGGTCAGCAGGGCACTGTTCTGTGGATTACTGTAGCCTAGATGGTATCTTCTAGTCTTAGCTGTGTGACTGGGAGCTAGTTATTTAACCTCTCTGTGTCTCAGCTTCCTTCCTTATAGGGAGGAGGCAATACAAACATCTACCTCATACTATTGTATGATATAATAACAACATTATAAATTAATAACAATAAAATAGCAAAGCTTTGGAAATCTTCCTATGTGCCTAGAAGCTTCCTTTATTCTGGTTAACTCATTTAATCTTTATAATAAGGTACTGCTATTATCATTCCCATTTCAAAGATGAGGAATCGGGCCCTGGTCAGTATGGTTCAGCTGGTTGGCCATTGTCCCATACACAGAAAGGTTGCTGGTTTGATTCCAGGTCAGGGCACATGCCCAGGTTTCGGGCTTGATCCCAGGTTTCGGGCATGCAGGAAGCCGCCGATGGCTGTATCACTCTCACATTAATGTTTCTCTCTCTCCCTCCCTCTTCTTTGCGTTCTCTCTCTCTCTCTCTCTCTCTCTCTCTCTCAATAAAAGTTCTTAAAACAAAACAAAACACATAAACTTATAACGATGGTGAAATTGGAGAACAGAGAGCTGAAGTAACTTGCCCAGAGCCACTCAGCTAATAGGACAGAACTGGAATATGAGCCTGGCAGTCTGGCTCTAGAGTCTGTTTTCAGCCCAATGCCGCTCAAAGGATTAAATAACATAAAAATCAAATGGAATTTTAAAAATTAAATTAAATTAAAAAATAAATTGCAATAATTAATTTAAAGTAAGTGAAAAAAATACAAAAAAGTAAACATATTAAATTAAAATTTTAATTAATTAATACTTGTTTTAATCCTTACCTGAGGATGTTTTATTGATTTTTAGAGATAGGAAAGGAGAGAAAAAGAGAAATTGATGTGTGAGAGAAATTTTGGTTGCCTCCGGTATGCACCCTGACTGGGGATAGAACTTGCAATCTGGGTATCTGCCCTGACCGGGAATCAAACCCACAACCTTTCCGTGCGTGAGATGACTCTCTAACTATATGGGCCAGGGCTAAAATTAACTTTTTAAACAAATTATTTAAATAAATAATAAAATAAAAGACTGTGCTTAAGTATTTAGCAGTGTATGGGGCTATCTGAATTAGCATCAAAGACCCAACACAAGACCTCATATGTCTTCAGGTAAGTCTACTGTGGATACACCTTTTTTTGCCTTCCAGAACCCATTCTCCTTTCATCTGGTAATAAATCCCAGATTTTCCTTTGCAGACTGAGTTCCTTCTCAAAGTGTGATGGTAAATATTTAAATCCAGCTGTCCCAGAAGAAAAAATCCAGACTTGCAGCACTACCAATTTCCTTGGTGTAAATATCACCACCGTGATGGATTTCAAGCTACCAGAGTTAGTGAATACAGAATTGGGAAGAGCTGGCCACGCAGGTTTCAGCACTATTTGGTTTTTCTTTCCCACCAGTGCCTATGCTAGGCCATATTGGGATCCAAGGCAAAAGAAAAAAATGTGTGCCACTAAATATATACTTTAGTGTATTTTTTTAAAAATTAAATCTTTATTGTTCGGATTATTACAGTTGTTCCTCTTTTTCCCCCCCGCATAGCTCTCCTCCACCCAGTTTCCACCCCACCCTCTGCCCTTACCCCTCCCACTGTCCTCATCCATAGGTGTATGATTTTTGACCAGTCTTTTCCTGCACCCCCACACCCCTTTCCCCCCAGGAATTGTCAGTCCACGCCCTTTCTATGCCCTTGGTTCTATTATATTCACCAGTTTACTCTGTTCATCAGATTTTTTATTCACTTGATTTTTAGATTCACTTGTTGATAGATACGTATTTGTTGTTCATAATTTTTATCTTTACCTTTTTCTTCTTCTTCCTCTTCTTAAAGGATACCTTTCAGCATTTCATATAATACTGGTTTGGTGGTGATGAACTCCTTTAGCTTTTTCTTATCTATGAAGCTCTTTATCTGACCTTCAATTCTGAATGATAGCTTTGCTGGATAAAGTAATCTTGGTTGTAGGTTCTTGCTATTCATCACTTTGAATATTTCTTGCCACTCCCTTCTGGCCTGTATAGTTTCTGTTGAGAAATCAGCTGACAGTCGTATGGCTACTCCCTTGTAGGTAACTGACTCTTTCTCTTGCTGCTTTTAAGATTCTCTCTTTGTCTTTTGCTCTTGGCATTTTAATTATGATGTGTCTTGGTGTGGTCCTCTTTGGATTCCTTTTGTTTGGGGTTCTATGCGCTTCCTGGACTTGTAAGTCTATTTCTTTCATCAGATAGGGGAAGATTTCTGTCATTATTTCTTCAAATAAGTTTTCAATATCTTGCTCTCTCTCTTCTTCTGGCACCCCTATAATTCAGATGTTGGTACGCTTGAAGCTGTCCCAGAGGCTCCTTACACTATCTTCATATTTTTGGATTCTTTTTTCTTTTTGCTTTTCTGGTTGAGTATTTTTTGCTTCTTTGTATTTCAAATCTTTGACTTGATTCTTGGGATCCTCTTGTCTGCTGTTGTATCTCTGTATATTATTCTTTATTTCAGTCAGTGTATGCTTAATTTCTAGTTGTTTTTTTTTTTATATCCTCCAGGGTCTCACTAAATTTATCGGCGGTTTCTAGAAAATTCTTGATAAACCTTATAACCATGATTTTTTAAAAAAAATATATATTTTATTGATTTTTTTACAGAGAGGAAGGGAGAGGGATAGAGAGTTAGAAACATCGATGAGAGAGAAACATCGATCAGCTGCCTACTTCACACTCCCCACTGGGGATGTGCCTGCAACCAAGGTACATGCCCTTGACTGGAATAGAACCTGGGACCCTTAAGTCCACAGGCCGACACTCTATCCGCTGAGCCAAACCGGTTAAGGCATAACCGTAGTTTTGAACTCTATATCCAGTAGTTTGTTTTCCTCCATTTCTGTCATTTGTGACTTGTTTCTTTGTCTTCGCATTTTTTATGCTTCCCTGTGTTGGTAGAGTGGCTTTGTGTGGTAGGTGTCCTATAGGGCCCAGTCGCTCAGTCTCCCCAATTACCTGAGGTGGACACTCTTGGTGCACCCCTTTGTGGGCTTTGTGCAAAGTCTTGTTGTAGTTAAGCCTTGATTGTTATAGGTATCACTGGGAGGAATTGACCTCCAGGCCAATTGGCTGTGAGAATCAGCTGTGTCTATGGTGGGAGAACTTCTGTGCTGAAGACACCCTTCAGGGGCAAGACTTGCTTCAGTGGGGCTTTGGTGCTCACTGACTCTGCCCCCTGAGTGTGTCCCTTATGGATCTGAGGAGTTGTAATCTGGATGGTCCCATTCTGACCACTGGGTACACTGGCTCTTGGGCCTAAGGAGGTGCTAATTTAGCCTTGGCCTGAGGCTACCCAGCAGGAGCTATGAAGAGATCTGCAGATACCCCTTCCTTGTTTGGGGTTTGGAGGTGCCCAGATAAGGCCCAGCTGTGAAGCAATGCAAGCTGCTGTGGGGCCTTGGGCCTTCTCTTGGAAGTTCTGGGTCTGTCTGGCCCAGCTTCAGGTTTTTAGGTAATTTTCAGATTGCAAAGGGCCAGGGTATTCATATACAAAAGCCTCTGCGTGCAGCTTGGGTGGGGAAGGGTCTTAGGGAATCAACAGGGCGGAGCAAACAGCTATGGCTGATCCTCAGCCCTGCCCTCAGAGGCCCGGTGTCTCAGTGTCCCAGTAATCGCTGCAAGCACCTCTGAGAGAAAGCCGGCCTCGAGTTCCGAGTTCTGTCCACTGCCAGACAGTCCAGTTTCTCCCTGTATGAGTCTGGGTCCCCAGAGACTCACCCGGAACTGGAGTTCAGAGCAGTCGGGGGCTTGTGACTCCCTCCTGATTCAAAAAGATGGCGGATTCCTCAGTTGCCAGCCCTTGCTGCGTGAGCCTCCATACCTCGGCACTTTCCTTCTGCACCTCCTGTGAGTCTCAGTGTGCTTTTCTCTTTCCTTCTAGTTGTAGAAGTTCCATGCAGCCAGCCTTCCTGTAGTTCTGGATGATGTCCGTTTTGTCTTTTAGTTGTATTTTTGAAGTTGTTGTGAGAGGCAGCAATTTCCGGTGTTTACCTATGCTGCCATCTTGGTTTCTCCTTGCCCCTGTAATCTTAACTCTACTTTAATGTATTTTTAACTGGTAATATTATTCCAGAACATTATAGTAATTGAAAAAATATGAAATTTGCATCCCTTAAAGCCAGGAAAGAAAAAGTATAACAAATTCTGGTTTGGGTGTGAATAAAACATTTCAACATAAAAATCACACTGTTAGTTTTAACATATTGTATTTCACTGATTCAAGGCTTTTCTCAACTACTTTAACAATTTGAGGGAAAATCAATCATTAAAGAAAATCCACAGGCATGTCTGTGGGGGCACTCACTTTTCCTTTTACTTCATGCTCCAATATGGCTTGGCTAGACACTGGCAGAGTCTGTCTCTTTTTAAAACTTTGATGTTTTGTTCATCACAGATATTTTTGGCATTAGTTTTGACTTCTTAATCTATTGCATTAAAATATTAGTGATCTGACGCTATAAATGCAGCTGCTGAGCAGACGCAAGGCCCCGAGTCTGGGGAGAGAAGAAATTCTTCAGCTCAAGTCCAGGGTCGTCTCTTAGTCGTGACCTTGCACAAGTTACTATCTCCTCTGTACCTGTTTCTGTGTAAAATGAATTGCACCATGTCCCAGGCACCTTCTACATAGGTAGAGCCTACCATGCCCAGGGTCTAGCCCTTCTGAGATGTATTATTTTCTCAGAAAATGATTAGCCAGTACAACCATTCTGATGGCCAAGCATCTGGCAGACACGTTTAGATTCAGCTATTAACTCGGTAGGTATTTACTTATTACCTACTTTGTGCAAGAAATGCGAGAGCTGAGGTGTTGGCTTTCATAGAGCCAACATGCTGGTGGCTGGATCAGGTCTTTATAACTGAGACAACGCTTTACATAACTTTAGCTGTAAATTACACAATTGCATGTGCACCCATTTGTGCTGAGTGCAGTTTTGTAAAACTGCCCAAGTTCTAAATCATAAGATGGAAGTGGAGTGAGGAGAGAACAATATGGGTTTACACATCTTCACATCAATGTCTGTGAGGTGCTGCACACTGGTTAGCTGGGGGCTGGCGGGAGACGGTGAAGCAGAGACAGTGGCATTGAAAGGTCGTGGCCATGTCTAAAGGTCGTGGCCACATTTCTTAGCATCTTGTTAACTCATTCATCTTTGCATGAACTGGGCTGTTTTCTCAGACAAGATCAGTTTTCCCACCCAGCACTAAAAGACTATCAAATCCTGTCAGCATTTTGAGGCTTTTATCAGATGCCAAATATCCCATCTAATAATAGACAAACATGGTAATTGACTGTAACTTCCTTACACTTCCCATTTGCTAATCAGCAAGATATGCAAATTAACTGCCAACAAAGATGGCGGCTAATTTGCATACTGCAGGTGGGACCGTCTCTCGAGGCTGCCTGTGGGCCCGGGGCCCAAGATCCCTGACCCGGCTAGGCTGCCCGCGGGCTGCCGATTCGTGACCTGGCGAGGGAGCAAAGAGGTGGAGAAGAGAGAGAGCCCAGGTGGCAGAGAAGGGAGGGAGCCGAGGGCTAAGCGGCGAAGGGAGGGAGCGAGGCAGCGGAGAAGGGAGCGAAGCCTGCCTCGGTGGGCTTTGCTCCCTTCTCTGCTTCTCTCCGTTCTCAGGAAGCCCTATTCTTGCAGGAATAGGCCCGAGGAAGCCCTATTCTTGCAGGAATCTTCCTGCAACAGGCATCTAGTCTTCATATAAACTAAACATATGGATCAATTCTAAACTAGAGAGAATCCCCAGGTGAAAATGGAAGAAGTAAAAAGGGAACCAGCAATGTTAGAATTCAAAGGTGTTCTCCGATCCAGGTAAAAAGGCTGAGTGCCCCAATGAGGCACAAACATCAGCTACCTCTCACCTGGGTGCACCCCACCCTTGAACTGTCCTCTCAGCCCTCACAGGGTGTGGTAGCACTTGGCTCCTCCCAGGTCCCACTTCTCCAAAGCTCAAGGGCTACTGCATGGCCAGCATGCTCCTGACCTGGGAACTTCTTCCCCTCTCCCCCTCCCACCTCTAATTAAAACAGATGTGAAGACTGGCTGAGTTGCCTGCAAAGAGCTCTTTAACTAGTCAGCTGCCGAGATGCCAGGTGGGTCCTGGTCTGGAGAGAGCTTGTAAGCCTCGTAAATGTTATTAAAGTATTTTACTTTACAATTATAAAAATAAGTAAATAAAATATTAGTGATCTTGTTTATGATCTTGTTTTGCTTTAAAATATTAAAAAAGATGACAAAAGCATTTTATTAATGATTCTATCTGTTATTATATTTGAAAGTGTTCCAAAATGTGGGTAAAAGTAGGAATGTAACTGTTAATATATATTTTAAGACCAAAAATCTCAGGTAATAGGACATTTGAGATCTTGTTCCCCAGCACATGTCATGAGTTTGGCTCAAATAAGTTCATAAAAATTCAACAACAAAAATCACAGGTTAAAACAGAACTTTCCTGCCTGGTCGGTGTAACTCAGTGTTTGAGCCTCAACCCATGAGCCAGGAGGTCAGGGTTTCATTTTAGGTCTGTGTTTCAGGCTGGATCCCCAGTAGAGGTTGTGCAAGAGGCAGCCAGTTGATGATTCTCTCTCATCAATGTTTCTAACTCTCTCTTCCTCTTCCTTCCTTTCTCTGAAATCAATAAAAATATATATTTAATAAATTAGAACTTTCCTATATTCTAGCATCATATATTATTGCTTTATAAAGTTTGGTTGTGAAATATATTTCCCCAAAATTTTTAAAGTCAAGGTGATGAAAAATGGTGGTGGAGTAAGTGGATGCTGCACAGACATGTTCCCAGGGCCAAACTGGAATAAGAAGTATAATATAGGAAAACTTTCTGAGTAACCAACAAAAAAATTGCTAGAGAGAATCCTAATAACCGAGGACAGAAAGTGGAGACTGCATAGAGACTGGTAGGAGGGGCGGAGGTGCAAAAGGGCTGGCCGTGTTCCTTCAGAAAGCAACTTAAGTTCCAGAGAAATATCTCAGCTCTGGGGTCTCAGAACTAAGAAGAGGAGCCACACAACATTGGGCTGTGAAAGCAGTGGTTTTGCTGTCTGCCAGGGAGAGTTGGCTGAAATTCAGGCACCCTTGTAAAGGGGTAACACTCAAAATTCCCTTGGAGCCACTCACCTTGTGCTCCAGAAGAGGGAGGGCAGAGTGGACAGGAGCTGTGTGAACAGAAGCTAGGATTGGGGGCACTGGGGTTAGAGGCCAGAAGGCAGATACCCTGATTTCCTGTGCAGAATTATTCCCTCACACTACAGAGATCATCTTTCTCACCCAGACATTTGCCATACAGCCAGCTTTGCCTGGAGGGAAGACAGTCGACCCACACTATTGGAAAACACCTTACCCCATGGTGTGGAGTTTCTGAGGTCCATTAAGAGGTGAGAATAACAAGTAGCCTCCAGGTAGAAGCAATTGCACCTCCCTGTTGGGAAAAACACTCAACATGCCTGTAGACCACCCTTTTATGTAATGATGTTTACTTTGAATTTATATTAGTTCACACAAACACTCCATGGAAGTTTTGAGTCTTTGCCTGATCCAATTAGTCAGCAACAGCTTTTTAAAAAATATTTTATTGATTTTTTTTACAGAGAGGAAGAAAGAGGGATAGAGAGGTAGAAACATCAATGAGAGAGAAACATCAATCAGCTGCCTCCTGCACACTCCCTACTGGGGATGTACCCACAACCAAGGTACATGCCCTTGACCGGAATCCAACCTGGGACCCTTCAGTCTGCAGGCCAATGCTCTATCCACTGAGCCAAACCGGTTATGGCAGCAACAGCTTTTTGACACTGTGTTGCACTAGAGATTGAGAGGCATAGAAAATGTACCTAATACATAGTCACAAACCCTAACAGGCAGCCAAAATGAGGACACAAAGAAACAACACCTAAATGAAAGAACAAGAGAATTCTCCAGAGGAAGAGATAAATAAGATGGAGATAAGAAATTTATCTAATACAGAACTGGATAGTTCAGAATATTGATGGCAATGATGTTCAACAGCATGAGAAAAGATGTAATAACTATGAAAACAGAAATAAAGACTGACATAAATAAAGAACACATTGGAGGAACACACAGCAGATGAGGGGAAGCTGAGGATTGAATCAGTTAATTAGAAGACAGGGTAGAAAAAAATTGCTCAATCAGAGAACCAAAAAGAAAAAAAAAACAATGAAAAAAAACCAAGGGGACAGCATAAGGGAGCTGTGGGACAATGTGAAACATAACAATATTTGAACAGCAGGTGTGCCACAAGAGGCAGAAAGGGGGGAAAGGATATAGAATGTCTTTGAGGAAATAATGGCAGAAAACTTCCCTACCTGGTAAAAAAAGTCACACAATTCAGGAGGCACAGAGAGTCCCAAGCAAGAAGAACCTAAACAGGCACATGCCCAGACACAACATAATTAAAATTCCAAAAATTAAAGTCAAAGAGAGAATCTTAAAGGCAGCAAGAGAAAAGCAAACTGTTACCTACAAAGGAGTTCCCATAAGGCTGACACTTGATTTGTCATCAGAAACTCTACAGGCCAGAAGAAAATGGTATGAAGTACTCAAGGTAATGGTGTACAAGAATCTTAAACCAAGATTACTATAAACAGCAACGCTATCAGAGAAAATAGACGGTGAAATAAATAGCTTCCCAGACAAAAACACGGCCAGAAGACTTCATCAAGCCAGCATTACAAGAAATGCTAAAGGGCCTGCTGTAATGAGAAGAAGAAACAGAGAGGGAAACCCATCCATACAGAACTAAAATGGCAATAAATAAATACCTATCAATAATGACCTTAAGTGTAAATGAATTAAATGCTCCAATCAAAAGACATATGGTAGCTGAAAGGATATAAAAATATTACCCAACTATATGTTATCTACAAGAGACTTACCTCAGAACAAAAGACTCACACAGGATGAGGATGAAAGGAGGGAAAATGTTTTCCATGCAAATGGAAAAAAAAAGCTGGGGTAGCAATACTCATATCTGACAAAATAGACTTCAAAATGAAGGATATCATAAGAGACAACAAAAGTCATTACAGTATATATATATATATATATATATATATATATATATATATATCTCCTAGATATGTATAAAAAAACTTTCAGATGACTTTAAGGGAGAGATAAAAAACAATATAGTCATCATAGGGAATTCACCACCCCGCTAATGTCACTAGATAGATCTTCCAGAAAAAAATTAACAAGGAAACAGTGACTCTAAAGGACACACTGGATCAGTAGATTTAATTGACATGTATAGACCATTTCACCCCAAATTGGCAAAATATACATTCTTCTCAAGTGCACATGGATCATTCACAAAGATAGACCACATATTAGGACACAAAACAAGTCTTACAAGTTCAAGAAGATTGAAATCATATCAAGCATCCTCTAAGATCACAATGGAATGAAATTAGAATTCAGCTACAGTAAAAACTCCCAATTTCACTCAAACTCATGGAGGCTAAATAGCATGTTATTAAAGAATGAATCAGTTACCAATGAGATAAAAAAGAAATAAAAAACTACCTGGAAACAAATGAAATTGAACACACAACAACCCAAAATCTCTGGGACACAGCAAGAGCAGTCCTGAGAGGAAAGTTGATAGCACTACAAGCATAACTCCAAAAACAAGAAAAATTCTATATAATAAAGAGATAGTATGCAAATTGACCATCACACCCTCACACAAAGATGGTCACCCCCATGTGGTCGCAAGATGGCCACCACAAGATGGCCGGCAGGGGAGGGGAGATAAGGGCAACCAGGCCAGCAAGGGAGGGAAGTTGGGGGGGGGACCAGGCCTGCAGTGGAGGGCAGTTGGGGAGGATCAGGCCTGCAGGGGAGGGTAGTTGGGGGTGACTGGATCAGCAGGGGAGGGCAGTTGGGGGCTATCGGCCTGCAGGGGAGAGCATTTGGGGGCAAATGGGCTGGCAGGGGAGCAGTTAGGCGTCGATCAGGCTGGCAGGGGAGTGGTTAGGGGGTGATCAGGCTGGCAAGCAGAAGTAGTTAGGGATGTTCAGGCAGGCAAGCAAGAGAGCTGTTGGGAGCCATCAGTTCCAGATTGTGAGGTGGACATCCCCCGAGGGATCCCAGATTAGAGAGGAAACAGGCTGGGCTGAGGGACACCTTCCCCAGTGCACGGATTTTGTGCATTGGGCCTCTAGTTAATAATAAATCATTTAACCCTATCACTTAAAGAACTAGAAAGAGAATAACAAGAAAAGTGCAGAGTGAGTAGAAGGAAGGAAATAATAAAGATTAGAGCAAAAATAAATGACATAGAGACTAAAAAAAAAACATACAAAAAACCCAATGAAACCAAGAGCTGATTCTTTGAAAAGATAAACAGGATTGATGAATTGTTAGCCAGACTTATCAAGAAACAAAAATAGAGGACCCAAACAAAATGAAATGAATGCAGAGAAGTGACCACTGACACCACAGTAATACAAAAGATTGTAAGAAAATACTATGAACAACTATATGCCAACAAGCTGGACAAGGTGGATGAAATGGACAAATACCTAGAAAAAATACAACCTCCCAAAACTGAATCAGGATGAATCACAAAACCTGAATAGGCCAATAACAACTGAATAAGTAGACGCATTAATTTAAAAACTCCCAGCAAACAAAAGCCTGTGTCCAGATATCTTCACAGGGGAGTTTTACCAAACATTCAAAGAAGAACTAGCACCTATACTCCTCAAACTATTAAAAAAATCCAAGAGGAAGGAGCACATCCAAGCTCCTTTTATGAGGCCAGAATTATCCTAATTCCAAAACCAGATAAAGACACTACAAAAAAAGAGAATTAGATGCCAATATCCCTAATGAACATAGATGCTAAAATCCTCAACAAAATATTAGCAAATCAGATCCAGCAGTATATTTAAAAGATCATACACTATGACCAAGTGGGATTTATTCCGGGGATGCAATGTTGGTACAATAGTAGCAAATCAATAAATGTGGTACATCACATAAACAAATTGAAAGACAAAATCACACGATCTATCAATAGACGCAGAAAAAGCATTTGACAAAATTCAGCACCCATTTTTGATAAAAACTCTCAACAAAGTGGGAACAGAGGGAGCACATCTCAACATGAAAAAGGCCATATATGACAAATCTACATCATACTCAATGGGCAAAAGCTAAAACCATTTCCCCTAAGAACAGGAACAAGACAGGGATGTCTGTTTTCACCACTCTTATTCAACATAGTACTGAAAGTCCTAGCCACAGTGATCAGACAAGAAGAAGAAATAAAAGGCATCCAAATAGGAAAAGGAGGAAGTAAAACTCATAATTCGCAAATGACATGATATTGTACATAGGAAACCTTAAACACTCCACCAAAAAACAACTGGATTTAATGAATAAATTTGGCAATGTAGCAGGATACAAACTCAAAAATCAGTGGCTTTTTTATATACCAACTAGAGGCCCAGTGCACAAAAATTTGTGCACTCGGGGGAGATAGGGGGTCCCTCAGCCCCACTTGTGCCCTCTCACAGTCTGGGACCCCTCGGGAGATAACAACCTGCTGGCTTAGGCCCACTCCCGGGTAGCAGAGGGCACGCCCAATCCCTAGGTGCCTGCCTCGCAGCCCCTGGTCGAGCTCAGAGCAGGGCCGATTGGGGAGTTGGGGCACCACCCCCTGTCATGCACAGAGCAGAGCAGATCAGGAGGTTGTGATGCCACCCTCAGTCACACTCAGGGTAGGGCCAATTGGGGGTTGGGGCGCCGCCCCCTGTCACACTCAAGGCATGGTCGATGGGGAGGTTGGGGCGCCACCCTGTCACCCACAGAGCAGGGCCGATCAGGGGGTTGGGGCACTCCCCCCTGTCACACTCAGGGCAGGGCCGATGGGGAGGTTGCGGCTCCACCCTATCACACACAGAACAGGGCCGATCAGGGGGTTGGGGAGCTCCCCCCTATCAGGCACAGAGCAGGGCTGATCAGGGGGTTGGGGTGCCTTCCCCTGTCACGAACAGAGCAGGGCGGATAGGGAGGTTGTGACCCCGCCCCCTGTCACACACAGAGCCGCAGGGTGATCAGGGGGTTTGGGCGCTGCCCCCTATCATGCTGATCCTGGTGCCGGGAGGCCTCGCAGCTCCGCTGATCCCGGTGCTGGGAGGCATATTACCCTTTTATTATATAGGATAGAGGCCTGGTGCATGGGTGGGGGCTGGCTGGTTTGTCCTGAAGGGTGTCCTGGATCAGGGTGGGGGTCCCACTTGGGTGCCTGGCCAGCCTGGATGAGGCGATGATGGCTGTTTGCAGCTGGTCACACACCCTTCAGGGTGGGGGTCCCCACTGGGTTGCCTGGCCAGTCTGGGTGAGGGGCTGAGGCTGGCAGGCGACTGAAGCTCCCAACCGCTCCTTTTTTCCTTTTTTTTTTCATTCTTGGATTTATGGCTGTCACTGGAGCTGAGAGCCGGCTTTACCTGTGAGACCTCGCTGCTGAAAGCAGGTTTCTGGCCTTTGTTTACCTTCTGTATTTGAAACTTTGTTGCGACTCCAGCACTGAGATCCCGGCTGACTGAAAACAGGTTTCTGGGGTTTTGTTTAGCTTCTATATTTGTAACAATGTTTCTTAGCAGCTCAGAGCCCAGCAGCGGCAGGCGGGTAATGTTGGAATCCTCCGTCACTGAAGCAAGCAAGCCTCCTGTTTGTGTCAGTAGCCTGGCTGCAGGCCGACATCTTGGCTGGCAGTTAATTTGCATATCGCCCTGATTAGCCAATGTGAAGGGTAGCAGACGTACAGCTAATTACCATGTTTCTTTTTTATTAGATAGGATAATGAATTCTCAGAGAGAAACTAAGCAAACAATCCCATTTACCATTGCAACAAAGAATTTAAGATACTTAGGAATAAACTTAACTAAGGAGGTAAAAGACATGTACTCAGAAAACTATAGCACGTTAAAAAAAAGAGAGATAGAAGAAGTTATAAATAAATGGAAGAATATTCCGTGGTCATGGATTGGTAGAATCAACATCATTAAAATGTCCACACTATCCAAAGGAATCTACAGATTCAATGCACTCTCCATTAAAATACCAAAGGCATACTTCACAGATCTAGAGCAAATACTATAGAAATTTGTATGGAACCAAAAAAGACCCTGAATAGCTGCAGCAATCTTGAGAAAGAAGAACAAAGTTGGAGGAATCACAATACCAGGTTTCAAGTTATATTACAAAGTCAACTTAATCAAAACAGCCTGTACTGGCACAAGAACAGGCATACAGACGAATGGTACAGAACAGAGATCCCCAAAATGGACCCAAACCATTACGCTCAATTAATATTTGACAAAGGAGGCAAGAGCATACAATGGAGTCAAGACAATCTCTTTAATAAATGGTGCTGGAAAATTGGACATATACATGCAATAAAATGAAACTAGACCGCCAACTTATACCATACACAAGAATAAACTCAAAATGGATAAAGGACTTAAGTGTAAGTTGGAAAACCATAAATATTCTAGGAGAAACCATAGGCAGCAAAATCTCAGAGATCTCTTAGAACAATATGTCTACGGATACATCTGCTAGGGCAAAGGAAACTAAGGAGAACATAGACAAATGGGACTACACCAAAATAAAAAACTTCTGCATAGCAAAAAAGACCATCAACAAAATGTAAAAGGAGCCCATTGCATGGGAGAACATATTTGGCAATGATACATCTGGTAAAGGGTTAATATTCAAAATATATAAGAAACTCATAGAACTTAAAAAAAGGATGAAAAACAATCCAATTAAAAAATGGGCAATTTATCTAAATAGACACTTTTCCAAAGTGGACATACAGACGGCCAGAGACATGAAAAACTGCTCAAAGTCACTGATCAGAGAGATGCAAATTAAAACAACTATGAGGTTTATCCTCACACCTGTCAGAATGGCTACTATCAACAAATCAACCAATATCAGGTGCTGGTGAGGATGTGGAGAAAAGGGAACCCTAGTGCACTGCTGGTGGGAATGCAGACTGGTGAAACTATTATGGAAAACTGTGGATTCTCCTCAAAAAATTAAATATGGACTGCCATTTGACCCAATCACCCCATTTCTAGGAATATATTCTAAGAAACCCAAAATCAGAAAGAATGTATGCACCCCTATGTTCATAAGAGCACAATTTACAATAGCTAAGATCTGGAAACAGCCCAAGTGCCCCTCAGTAGAGGAGTGCTGCATTTATACCATGGAATACTATGCAGCAGTTAAAAAGAAGAATCTCTTACCCTTTGAGACAGCATGGAGGGACCTGCAGAGTATCATGCTAAGTGAAATAAACCAGTCAGAGAAAGACAAGTATCACATGATCTCACTCATATGTGGAATCTAAGTAACAAAATAAATTGATGAACAGAGGGGATCCAAAAATTGGAAGCATGGAAGAGAATGTGGAATCTTGGAGAAAAGTTGTGGGAGGGTGGGTGGGTGGGAGGTAACCTATCAAAGACCTTGTATGCATATATGCGTGGCCCATGGACACAGACTGGGGCAGTGAGGTCCTGGGGCAGGAGATGGGGGCGGGCTGGATGTAGTCAATGGGCGAAAAAAAGAGACATATGTAATATTTTCAACAATAAGGAATTATTTTTTTTTAAAGCTGGAGTGCCCTAACCAGTTTGGCTCATTGGATAGAGCGTCAGCCTACAGACTTAAGTGTCCCAGGTTCGATTCTGGTCAAGGGCATGTACCTTGGTTGCAGGCACATATCCACTGGGGAGTGTGCAGGAGGCAGCTGATCGATGTTTCTCTCTCATCGATGTTTCTAACGCTCTATCCCTCTCCTTTCCTCTCTGTAAAAAATCAATAAAATATATTTAAAAAATAAAAATAAATAAAAGCTGGGGTACATTTATACCATGGAATACTATGCAACAGTAAAAAAGAAGAGTCTCTTAACCTTTGAGACAACATGGAGGAACTTGGAGAGCGTGATGCTAAGTGAATTCAGCAACCAGAGAAAGACAAGTATCATATGATCTCACTCATATTTGGAATCTAATTAACAAAATAAACTGATGAAAGGAGTGGATTCAGAGACAAAGAAGCATGGAAAAAAGTGCAGAATCTTTGAAGGAAAGAGGGGAGGGTGGGAGGTTGGGAGGTAATCAAAGACCTTGTATGCATATGCATAACCCATGGACTCAGACAGTGGGAGGGGCTGGGGAGGTCTTGAATGGGTCGATGGGGGAAAAACGGGACATATGTAATACTTTCAACACTAAAGATTTTTAAAAAATAAAATGAAAATAATTTTAAAAGTCAAGACAAAACTCTTATACTGAAATGTGTTATAAAATATCATATTTGATATTAAAATATATTTTAAGGAAAATTGTTATCTTTAATGCTGAGATTTGGGCACCCCCTTAGAATTTTATGCGCAGAAGAATGTCACCCCTGCCTCACATGGCCCTGCTGTCACACTGCTGGGACTCCTGACTTTCCTAAGCTGAACACGGGCAGCATTAGTGTCTCAGAGCCTGGGGCTCCAAACTGAGTTGACAGCACAAGGAGAGCAAGAGTCCCTCCTGAAGGACAAGAGGCAGCAGGTGCCCCAAGGACTCACCACGACCTTCAGGGTCTTCCTTACACCGTCGGTGAAAAAGTGACGATAAACAGTGGCCTTGACCTCTACCTCCTGCAAGCCGACCACCAGAGGCACAATGACATAAGGCACGGCCAGCGAGGACTTGGGAGGGATGGTTACAGTCTGCAGGTGACGCTTCTTGGCAGTGGCCAAGCTGCAGAAGGCTGGATTGTAGAGCATTTCTACTCTCACCTGCCAGGGAGAGTATCAGGTCAGGGGCATGCGCCATGGGCCCCTCTCCAGGTCTCCCCTCGTGCCTCTCCTGCTCCAAGGACCCACCGTGAGTGTATCTGCTTCCCGGTAGTTGTAGAGGACGGCTCGGATCTCCACCTGTTCGTTACGAACCACAGAGTAGGGCAGCCGCAGGTCGATGAAGAAATCTTGCACCACCGTCACCTCATAGGGGTCAGCCACACAGATCCCTGCTCAGGGGAACAGACCATGAGTGTCAGGGGTAGGGGATGGGCAGGGTGGACAGGGTCAAAGTTCAGTTCCAAGTTCCTGCCTGTCAAGGCTTATCCCTGACCACGGGAGCTATCTGGAGCTCAGCTGGTTTTTGTAGAAGCCCATAGACTAGAGAATGTTGATGGTGATGAATTACAAATGATAGTGGTAGCCGGTATTTCCCAGGATTTAGCAATATCTTTGGAATTTTACTGACATAGAGGTGGAAAAGGAAAGTGAGTCAGCCTCACTGAAGGGTCCATCTGTGCTCCCCAAAATGGGAGCCCCAAGCCCCATGTGGTCACTAGGGACTGGAAAGGTGGCTAGCTCAAAAGGGAGCTAGATTTCTACTTTTATTTCAGTTTAGTTAACTCAGATTTAAACTTCCAAACTAGTGCTTGTGAATATACTGGAATCATATACTGTCCAAGGGTGACTTTTATGGTATGTAAATTGTATCTTGATTTAAAAATGCCCATGGACACAGACAATAAGGGCCTGGAAGGGAGGGTGAGGGATAGAGGAGATCAATGGGGAAAAGACAAACAAAAAAACAAAGGGGACATTTGTAATACTTTCAACAATGAAGATAAATTTTTGAAAAAATGATGTGTGGCCCTGACCAGTGTGGCTCAGTTAGTTGGGCATTGTCCTGTGCACCAAAAGGTTGTCAGTTCAAGTCTGGTCAGCACACCTGCCCATTTGAGGGCTTCCATCCCGGTGGGGAGCATGTGGAGACTGCCAATTGATGTTTCACTCTCACATCCTACTCTTTTCTCTCCCTCTCCTTTCCTCTCTTTCTAAAAATTGATTTTAAAAATCTTTAAAAAAAGTAAAAATAATGCTTGATTTAGTGATTGGAAAACTTTTAAAAGTATGTTTGAGACAACTTGAATATATCAATCTGCTTTTTCAACTGCAAATTTTTTGAATCCTAAAATAGAGATCAAAGTGTTTCCAATGAAAAGCTCACATCCTGAGAACCAAGATGGCAGCATAGGTAAGTACCTGTACTCGCTGCCTCTCACAACCACATCAAAATTACAACTAAAAGACAGAATAACTATCATCCAGAACTGTGGGAAAGCTGGCTGAGTGGAAGTTCTACAACTAGAAGTAAAGAAGAAAGAGCATTGAGACTGGTAGGAGGTGCAGTGGCAAGCACAGAATGGCCGGCAACCGGGTGCGCTGCTTTTTTTTTTAATTGGGAGAGAGACACAAGCTCCCAATTGCTTAGAACTCCAGTTTCGGGCAAGACTCTGGGGACCCAGACACATATGGGGAGAAACTGGGATGTCTGGCATTGGGCCGGAATGCGAGGGCGGCTATCTTTCAGAAGGAAGGTGCTTGCAGTGGTCATTGTTTCTGCGCCGGGACCTCTAGGGTGCAGGGCTGACTGGCAGCCATTGCTATTTGCTCTACCCTGGTGAGTGCCTGAGACCCTGCTTCACCCAATTTACAACCCCATCCAAGCTGTGTGCAACGGTTTTTGCATATGAATGGCCTATCCTTTCTCAGCCTAAAACCTGTCAAACAGGCAGCAGCTGGGACAGAGAGCCCCAAAGCTACCAAAAGAAGGCTCAAGGTCTGGCAGCAGCAGCCTGCCTTGCTTCACAGCTAGGCCTCATCTGGGCACTTCTAAACCTGATAAAAAGAGGAGGAATCTGCAGATCTCTCTGTAGCTCCTGCTGGGCAGTCCCAGGAAGTGGCTGACTTTGCACCTCCTTGGAGATCCAAGAGCCAGTGTACCCAGTGTTCAGTGTGAGACCATACCAGATTACAACTCTTCACATCCATAAGCAACACACTCAAGGGGCAGATTCAGTGAACACCAAAGCCCTACTGAAGCAAGTCCTGCCCCATAAGGGTGTCTCTTGCACAGCAGCTCTTCCATTGTAGACACAGCTGGTCCTCATAGCCAATTGGCCTGGAGGTCAATTCCTCCCAGTGATACCAACAGCAATCAAGGCTTAACTACAACAAGACTGTGCACACAGTTCACCAAGGGGTGCACCAAGAGTGTCCACCTCAGGCTATTGGGAAGGCTGAGCCACTGGGCCCTATAGGACACCTAGTACAGAAAGCCACTCTATCACACAGGGAAGCAGCCAAAATGCGAAGACAAAGAAACATGTCACAAATGAAAGAAATAGAAGAAAGCAAACTACTGGATATAGAGTTCAAAACCACAATTATAAGGTTACTCAAGAATCTTCTAAAAACCTCCGAGGAACTTAGTGAAACCTTCAATGATCTTAGTGAGAATGCAAAAAATAGAAAAAAACTAGGGAAAGGGACCAGTCAGGAAATTAAGCATACACTGACTGAAATAAAGAATAATATACAGAGATTCAACAGAAGTCTAGAGGATCCAAGAATCAAGTCAAAGATTTGAAATACGATCAAGCAAAAACACCTAACTGGAAGAGAAAGAAGAAAAAAGAATCCAAAATTATGAAGATAGTGTAAAAAGCCTCTGAGACAACTTCAAGTGTACCAACATCAAATTATGGGGTTGCCAGAAGAAGAGAGAGAGCAAGATATTGAAAACCTATTTGAAGAAATAATGACAGAAAACTTCTCCTACCTGGTAAAAAAGACTTACAAGTCTAGAAAGTGCAGAGAACCCCAAAGGAGAGGAATCCAACGAGGACCACACCAAGATCCATCATACTTAAAATGGTAAGGGCAAAAGACAAGAGAGAATCTTAAAAGCAGCAAGAGAAAAAAAGTCAGTTACCTACAAGGGAGTACCCATACGACTACAGCTGATTCTCAACAGAAACTATGCAGGCCAGAAGGGAGTGGCAAGAAATATTCAAAGTGATGAATAGCAAGAACCTACAACCAAGATTACTCTACCCAGCAAAGCTATCATTTAGACTTAAAGGACAGGTAAAGAGCTTCCAAGACAAGAAAAAGCTAAAGGAGCTCATCACCACCAAACCAGTATTATATGAAATGCTGAAGGGTATTCTTTAAGAAGAGGAGGAAGAAGAAAAAGGTAAAGATAAAGATTTATGAACAAAAAAGTGACAACAAATACATATCTATCAAGTGAATCTAAAAATCAAATGAATAAAAAATCTGATGAACAGAATGATCTGGTGAATGTAATATAATCAGGGGCATGAAAAGGGAGCAGATTGACAATTCTTACGGGGAAGACGGTGTGGGGGGTGAGGGAAGAGATTAGACCAGTGATGGCGAACCTTTTGAGCTCGGCGTGTCAGCATTTTGAAAAACCCTAACTTAACTCTGGTGCCGTGTCACATATAGAAATTGTTTGATATTTGCAACCATAGTAAAACAAAGATTTATATTTTGGATATTTATTTTATATATTTAAATGCCATTTAACAAAGAAAAATCAACCCAAAAAACGAGTTCGCGTGTCACCTCTGACACGCATGTCATAGGTTCGCCATCACTGGATTAGACCTATGGACGAGGACAAAGGGTGCGAAGGCAAGGGGTGGAGTGGGAACCGGGTGGAGGGAAGCTATGGGGGGAAAAAGAGGAAAATCTGCAATAATCTGAACAATAAAGATTAAAAATAGAAGAAAGAAAGGAAAAGCTCACATCCTAATTGAGATGCACTCTAAGTATAAAAGGCATACCAGATTCAAAGGCTTACAAATAGAAGTAAAATAAGTCATTAAAAAATTTGATTTCTTTCCCGGCCAATGTTGATCAGTGGTTGAGTATCAACACATGAACCAGGAAATCATGGTTTCATTCCAGGTCAGGGCACATGCCCAGGTTGCGGGCTCAATCCCCAGTATGGGGCGTGCAGGAGGCAGCCAATTGATGATTCTCTCTCATTGATGTATCTAACTCTCACTCCCTCTCCCTTCCTCTCTCTTAAATTATTAAAAACATATTTCTTATAAGTAAGGCTTAAAAGTAAATAAGCAAAAATTTCAATATCTTAATAGTTTATGCTTAAATAGTAATGAATTTATTATTGTAACATTATTATTAGTGTGATAGTGGTTTTGCAAACTTTTATAAAATGTGGAAATTATAACATTTTGGATATATTTGGGTGAAATAAAATGTATTTCTGAAATCGGGTTCATCATACTCCTTTTTCATGGGGCTACCAAAAATATAAAATAACACACCAGCCCACATTACATCTTTTCCTTTTTTCCTTCCATTTTTTAAAGGCACTATTATAAGGGCTTTACATGTATTAACTCATAACAATCCTCCCAACAATGCTTAGAGTACGTGCTATTTCTATCCTGTCCATTTTATGGAGGAGCACAGAGAGGTTGAGTAACTTGATTAAGGCCACACAGTGGCTCGAGCTGAGTGATACTGGAGTCCCAGGCAAAAGGAAACCATGTGCCCCTGTGTAAATGATTTCATTTGAGATCATCACTTGTTTAGGAGAAATTGCCATGGCCCTGGCCTGTGTGGCTCAGTTGGTGGAGCATTGTCCCATGCATGGCAATTCCATTCCAGGTCAGGGCACATGCCCAGATTATGAGCTCCATCCCCATAGATGTTTTTCTCTTATGAATCTCAATCTCTCTCCCCCCCCCCCTTCTAAAAGCAATAAAAACACATTTTTCTTAAATAAGAGAAATTGGCAGAAAATTTCAATTCCTTCAATTAAAACGAGATAAGCAAAGAAGCAGATTTTTAAAATCTTGAAGTCAGGAAAGTAAAATGATACTAAAGTGTAATAATCAAAATGAGAATACAGCGTAAGAAAGTCTGGCTCTGGTATAAATAAAATATTTACACTTAATATTGTGAGTTTTAATACCCCTGTCTTTTAATGTTTTAATATTGTTTGACAAATTTTACCTTTAAAGTATACATAAAATATGCATATGGGTCACACATTTTTTTCTCTTGCCTCAAACTCCTTTGTAGTTTGTCATGGCTCTGATCTCTGTTAAAAATTTGGATATTTTGTTCACCATAGATTTTTTTGGTACTCACTTTTATTTTGAAAACTATTGCAGTGGGATATTACTTACCTTGGTGACTGACTTTTTGGCACCCACTTACATTTTGCACTAAAAGTCGGGGCCTTCCTTCCCTCACCCCTCCAGGCCCTGCTGTAAACCATCCCCATTTCGCTAGAGCTCCTCGGATCTCACTCCAGCTGTGGGTGACCGGGGACAGGTAACCTTTTTCTCACGCTTCCCAATCTGACCACCGATGTTTCAATCCCCATTTCATCCTGCTTCCTCCTCTTTCTTAATCACTTTACCCACTATCATGTCGACAGCACCTCCTTAAAAGTTTTTGTGGTTGCGAATTATTCTGTACGATACTACAATAGTGGACTCGTGTCATGAAACATTAGACCAAACCCATAGAATGTACAACACCAAGAGTGAATTCCTACTGTCAGCTATGAACTTGGGGTCTTCACAATTGATTATAACAAATGCACCCATCTGGTGGGGGATGTTGACAGTGGGGGGCTGCTGTTCATTTGGTTGGGAGTGGCAGAGGGTATATAGGAAATCTCTACTTTTTGCTTAATTTTTTAATAGAATATTTTTGTCTTTGTTCATCTTCACTGGAGGATATTTTTTCCCCCATTGATTTTTAGAGAGAATGGAAGGGAGGGGGAGAGACAGAGAGAAACATTGTTGTGAGAGAGACATATTCATTGGTTGCCTCCAGCACAGGCCTCAATTGCCAGAAACCTGGGTATGTGCCCTGGCCAGGAGTTGAACCCCCCACCTTTTGGTGTACAGGACGATGCTCCAACCAACTGAGCCAAACTGGCCAGGCCCTTTCTGCTCAATTTTGCTGTGAAACTAAAATTGCTCTAAAAACAAAATCAATTTAAAAAATAAAAAGAACTTCCCGGCCAGTGTTGCTCAGTGATCGAGCATCAACCCATACACCAAGAGGTCACTGGTTTGATTCCCTGTGAGAGCATGCCTGGGTTTGAGCTCCATCCCCAACAAAGGTCATGCAGGAGGCAGCCAGTTAATGCTGATGTTTCTTTCTCATCAATGTTTCTGTCTCTCTCCCACTCCCTTCCTCTCTCTCTAAAAAGTCAATAAGAACATATTTTAAAAAATAAAATAAAAAGCACTGGCACCCACGATCTGGACTCTGATGCACCCGCCACACCCAGTAACCAGGGGGTAGAGTGTCAGCCACCAAGAAGCAGAGGAGCTTTGGGATGGATGAGAAACAGAAAATGCCCGGGGCCCTGGGACCTGCGAAGCCACCACCTCACCTTTCCTGTCGGACAAGCTCACAGCCAT
The DNA here is from genome assembly GCF_000147115.1 of Myotis lucifugus. Classification (NCBI taxonomy): domain Eukaryota; kingdom Metazoa; phylum Chordata; class Mammalia; order Chiroptera; family Vespertilionidae; genus Myotis; species Myotis lucifugus. The sequence continues at coordinate 36,601 of NW_005871969.1, forward strand.
GATCTCCCAGGTGGTGATGGAGTCTTTCAGAAACACCTTTATGGTTTTGGAGGAGATTCTAGATGGAGGAGAAATGGGGGCCTTAGGAGAAGATGTGGTGGAGGGGAGAGCAAGTAATGAGGGGCCCCAAAGGGACCGGTTGGAGGGCGTGGGTGTGGGCATGTGAAGGGTTTTTTAGGTTGGGTTGTGGAGTTCCACTATGATTCCAGAAAACAGAGGAGGTTGGGGTGCATGCAAGTTAAATGTTCTGGTCCGGAGTGTTGGTAGGAAGTGCCTGGGGGTGGGTTGGGATGAGCCTTACCCATTTTTCTCTGGGTCCTTTAACTCCTCGATGGTCCACAGCCAACTCTCAGGGAACTGGCTTCTGGAAACTATATCTTCTTCCGGAATGATCTCCTCATCCAGGTCACCTGGGCAGGTGGGGGGCAATCTGGGTTTAGAGCCGACCCACTTTCTCTTTCTTTTGCCTACGTGTGTTGGGAATCTTTGTGTCTTTTGTGGGTGGAGGGGTGAAGGGGATGGGAGCTTTCCAGCTAAAAGAATTTAAAAATATTTCTCCACTTTGACAACAGCTGCCTTTGAGAGGTGACTGCTAAGTCCCGCCCCCCAAGGTACACATGTACACAAAAATCACGTGTTACCACATAAGGCATCCATCCATATCTGTTATCTTAAAGTCTAAGTGATATTGATCTTTGGGAACATCTCTCTTGACTTAAATTTTAAAAAGATGTTAAAAAAAACCATAAAAGGAGTAAAGAGGAACTTTACATGGAGAAACAGGGCAGACACCACCTTAATTAAGGATCAAGGTTCACATCATCCATGATGTTACAAGTCAATGTGATAGAGGAGACTTACAACCTGATAGATCCAGTACCTGAATTAATCTGAAAAGTAATTATATTATTTTAAATCTTAGAACACATATACTTATGTGCATATGGGGTTAAGTTTCTTATATGTAAACTAGAGGACCAGTGCATGGATTTGTGCACATTGAAAGGAAATTAATTAGAAGAAATATTTTAGAGGCCAGGGAGGGACTGTGAGAGGTTGGTTCCAGACTTTGTTCAGCCCACCTCGCCCAGTCCTGATCGGTTGAACCCCAACAGCAAGCTAACCTACTGGTTGGAGCATCTGCCCCTGGTGGGCACTGCACATCATAGCGACCGGTTGAATGGTTGAATGGTGGGACACTTAGCATATTAGGCTTTTATATATATAGATGGGGGCTAAGTTTTTCTTAAAAGTTTTCTTTTCAAGGCCTGCTAAGTAATTGAGGATGTGACCCAGCTCTGCATCCAGCAAGCAGAACTGATAGGTATGGTCAGGCAGACTCATCAGGAGTCAAAACATCATCTCATCAACATCATCTCATTGCCTGATGACTGATTATAATAGCTGACGTCTACGGACCCCCCAGGCCTGCTCATAGCTGCATCCAGTACCCCAACCTCCTTCCCACTATGCCCTTGAAAAACCTGTTTCCCTTGCAGGGCCATAAACGATACACAACCCTCACAAGGATGGCTGACTGCAGACACCAGCCAGGGCCTCTCAGCTCTCCCTTATCACCGTCATAGGGGGAGTGGAGCTGCAAAAGCCCATGAAAAGCTGGGGAACTAGAAACAAAGAAGTTAATGCCCTTTATAAAGAGAAAGCCCACTACAATCAGCGCTCAGCGTTGGGAACCAATTCCCCTGAGCCACAGCACCCGTGCTCCTGCAATAAAGTGCATTTTCTGAATCTTCCGAGTGCCTGGTTCTACGTCTTCCCGCTGCCTGGAAATTTTGCCATAACAAATGCTACCCGCCTTCTGATCCCAGGCGAAACACCAAGGAGGGCACAGTATCTCCTCTGGGACAGCCCCGCCCAAAATGCAAAACCTGAATGTGAGCAGGAGAAACACCAGGCAGACTCAGGTTGCTGAACAACTTTCAAATGATCTGGCCTGTGTACCTCATGTTTGTGAAGAATATGAGAGTCACAGAAAGACCGAAGAGCTGCTGGGGGTTGGGCAGATGGGAGGAGGCTAAAGAGACACAACCAGACACACCAGTGCAATGTGTGATTCTGAACTGGGTCCTTTTCCTAGAGAGAACTAAAAGAATTTAAAAAGTGGCAACATTTGAGTGGAGTCTGTGAATTACATGGTGGAAGGAATCCACGTTAATGTCCTGATGCTGAGCATTGTGCTGGGGTGTTTAGGAGAATATCTTTGCTGCCAAAAAATCGTCACTAAACTATTCAGAACTCTGGGGGCATCAAACAGCTCAAGCGGGGAAAGGTGTTAAACCCCACAAGTTTGTAAGTTAAAGGCTGTTTAAAGATAAAAAGATCATTATTTTTGTGTTAGTTGGCCAGCCAGCCACTGGGCAAGTTTCCCAATCTTCCTTAAGTTTTAAGCAGAAGAATTCCTTTTTGTTGCTTTTCACCCTGTAATTGATAACGTAATTTCCCTCAATTTCACAAGCCGCTCACACTTGCCTTTGCTCCTGGAAGCAAATTTGATGCACACAATTTCCAGTCCCCAGTGATGGGCGCCTCCCCCTCCCACAACCACCAGCCCTCAGGCAAGTCCCCCCAGGCCACAGGACTCACTCCTGGCCAGGCCCAGGTCACTGTCCCGGCTGTGCTCCAGCCGCTGCTGGGTGATGTAGTTGCAGCAGTCCAGGAAGGCGTCCACGCAGGCCTTGTCCTGGAGGATGAACTGCGCCCTGCACTGGCACGGGTACTGCATGGGGTTCTCCCGCATACCGTCCTCACAGCACTTGCGCAGCTCCTTGCTGGGGTACTCACCCGCTGTGGGAACACCCCCCGCCCCCCAGTCAAGTCCCCACAGGGCCTCACAGGGAGGACCTGCCCAGGTCCAGGCCATCCCCTCCTCCCACTTTGCTGGGATCTCAGTGGACAGGGTGCAAGGGTGGGGAAGGCAGATGAGGGCTCCCACCTTTGCCCTTCCTCTTCTCCATGAGCTGCACTGAGCGGCGGCGCCGGGTGGCTGGTTTCGGGCATGCCAAATCTGAGGGGCAGGTGGACGGAACAAGATGGGTTAAGCACTGACTGCCTGTCCTTGGTTTACTCCTCACAGTAGCTGCGAGGTGGGAGTGTTATTGCTCCCATTCAACAGATGTAGACACTGAGGCGAAGATAGACGAGCAATTTGCTAGTTGGTGGTAGAGGCAGGACTGACACCAGGGCCCAGGATCCTATCTGGGAGGTGGAAGTGCTGCCCCTCCCTGGGTGTCCACTGGTTGACTCCTCACCTGACCGCTGCTCGGTCTGCAGGCCTTTGCTGGTCTGGAAGGCCAGCCCGGCATCCGTAAAGACACCTGCATAGTTCTTTCCACTGCCTGGTGTGCAGCCAATGTCTGCCTTCTCCACTGTGTCCCAGATCTGCAGGGTGAGGAGGAAGTCAAGGGCAGGATGAGGCCAGGCCAGCAGGGCCTAGGTCAATGCACCAACACATCCACCCAACCTCACTACCATCCTCATCCCAGGCCCGGACACTCTACAGTGGATGATCGGAGTGTGCTGCTGTGGGACTCAGCTGTCCCCTTTACCATGACTGTCCCCAACTTAGACCCTGTCCATCCACATTTCCATCTACAACTTGAACTTCAACCCATCCCCATGTCTGTGTCCATTTTGACCTCTGCACTCGACCCACACTCAACCTCACGTCACTGGTTGTCCCCAGCGCCATTCCCACCTCCACCCAACGCCATCACTTTGCCTCTGCCATGTTTTACCCAAACTCAGTGACATGGGGACATACCGTTTTCTGAGTGAACCTGTTCTTCTTATTCAGCACAAACACGCCCTTGTCCACGGCTACCAGCCCCACTCGAGCCCCCTGGTTACCCTCAATCTTGAGCGATATCTGTTGTCCAGGTAGATGCTGATGCTTTTCCTCCTTCATGGCACTTTTCACCACCAGCTGTGAGGAGGAGGGAGGGGTAGGCAGGAGAAGTCAGCTCAGCAGGGCCCCAGCCTTGGTCAGTAGAGGACAGAAGGGGACCTGGTCTGGTCTGAAAGGAGAGAAAGGTGGAGACAGAGAGAAGAATGGAGACGCACAAAACCAGCATCCGGTAGAAAGTCAAGGGAAGAGAAAATTGGGAGCAAAAGAGATACTGAGACTAAAACAGGGAAGAAAACAAGATGGAAAAGCAGAAGAGAGAGGCAGGAACTCTACAAGCAGGGGAGAGAAATGGGTTCAGAAGGACAGAGAAAGGCACAGACAGAGAAAGCCATGGCCAGGCTTAGAGTCATAAGATGGGCACAGAGACTCAGCAACGCTTACCGTGCCCACACACGAATCCTTGACATCCACCCACACGGAATCAGCCACCACCTCCCTCTGGCCTCCTTTGTTCAGCGTGTAATAGGCCACCAGGCGGAAGGAAGGAATAAACTCTGTCGTGATGGTCAGAGGCAGCACCACCAGGACCTGACCGGGCTCTCGCACCTGGCGTCCCACCTTCAACAGCTTCCCCTTGTTCATGACCTTGGGAGACAAGTTGGCATAAGGATCAGGAAGGCAGGAGGGAGGATGGGAGGATCTGGAAGGGGTAGGGCTCCGAGGGCTGCAGAAGTGAGGAGGGGGGAGAGCTGGGGGTTGTAGGAAGCCACGCACCAGGTAGGTGAAGTATCGAATATTGGCATCCTGGCCGGGGTCCATTTGCAGGACAAAGTTGACATTGAGCTTGTCCCCTGGCTTGAGCTCTGTGGCAGGTATGGAGAGGTGCAGGTAGTTGTTGGAGTTGCCCATCGTACTGTAGGGTATGGCCTGCATTTGACTGGTAGCCTGTCGCCCCTCCGGGAGGCCCTCCTTCATTGTGCGTACCTGAGCAGGGAGACAGGAATGCATGCTGCCGACCTGAATGTCCATGTCTTAACCCCCGGCACCTGGCAATATGGCACCTTGTGTGACAAGAGGGACTTTGCAGATGAGATGGAGTTAAGTATCTGGACATGGGCAGACTATTTTAGGTTACCCAGGCACGTTAATGTCATCACAAGGGTCCTTATAAGACATCCATGCAGATTACAGGAGTCCCTGTGTAAATGGCAGGAGGACCCTCTATCCAGACGGCAGGACTCCCATGTGCAGACAAGACTCCTCTATGCAAATGAAACACCTCTATGTGAATGGCAAGACTCATTTACGCAAATGAAAGGACCCCCACTACACACATGACAAGATCCCTTTATACAATCATTAGAAGCTGCTGTACAAATAAAGTCCTCTGTTTCCCTGGGGTGGGGTCCTGCTGGTGCAGACTCACAGTGATCAACAGGGGCTTCAGGCTCTTGTGTGTGTTGATGGTGAGCTTAGCCAGGCCATCATCGCGGGTCACAGAAATCTCTTGGTTGGAGCCCTGAATTGCCACAGGGATGCGGGGGGCTGGGGAGCCATCTGGGTTTGTCACATACACCTGTGGGTGCAGGGAAAGGTGGATGGGGTTCAGCAGACCCAGAGACGAGGCCAGTGTTCAGGAGTGGGGCGCAACCTTGCCCTGCGTCTCACCATGAGGTCAAAGGGCATGGTAGGTTTGAAGAACCTGGGCGTCTTGGTGAAGTGGATCTGGTAGGGGGAGGTCACGATGGGGATCCCGCTGCGCTCTGCTTCCACCATGTCGCTGCCTGAGGAGGTCAGCTGTGAGTGTGGGCTACCCCTCTGGACCAAACCTTCCCCCTCAAATAGGACCCTACCTTCATATTGGAACCCCTCCTCAGATGGGACCTCCGTCCTCAGACGGGGCCTCTATCATAAGACTGACCCCACCTTCATTCTGGGCTTCCTCCGTCAGTTGGGCCTCCCCTCAGACTGGACTGCATGGAGGAACTGAGCTTCCACCTTCTTCCCAGGCCTCACCTGAGTGTAGGATGACGGTGACAGACACATACAATGACTTTCCCACCAGGGCAGCTTCTCGAGGGGCCTGCGGAGCCGCACTCAGCAGGACCTCTCGGCTCAGCACAGCCTCTCCAGTGCCATCCTCGATCTGGGATAGGAAATGAGGGCTCAGAGTGGGTGGGACTCAGGAGGGAGGGATTCAGAGAGTGAGAGGGAAGGGTTCAGAGTGGAGGAAGCTCTGGGGGCCCCTGGTAGGTACCACAACACGAGTGAGTGACTGGGACAGTGAAATCCTCTGGTCACCATCCTGGACCCCAAAGATGACGAAGGCTGTTCCATCAACGTTCTTCCCATACAAGAACCTGTGTAGAGGATACAAAATTAACCCCAAGAAATCTGAGGCATTTCTATACACCAATAGTGAACTTTCAGAAAGAGAGATTATAAAAACAATCCCATTTACCATTGCACCAAAAAAATTAATATACCTAGGAATAAACTTAACTAAAGAGGTAAAAGACCTCTACTCAGAAAACTACAGGACGTTGAAAAAAGAGATAGAGGAAGACATAAAGAGATGGAAGAACATATGGTGTTCATGGATTGGTAGAATCAACATCATTAAAATGTCCATACTACCCAAAGCAATCTATAAATTCAATGCAATTCCCATTAAAATACTAACGGCATACTTCACAGATCTAGAACGAACTCTCCAAAAATTCATCTGGAATAAAAAATGACCCCGAATAGCTGCAGCGATCCTGAGAAAGAACAAAGTAGGTGGGATCTCAATACCAGATATCAAGCTGTATTACAAAGCCACTGTTCTCAAAACTGCCTGGTACTGGCACAAGAACAGACATATAGATCAATGGAATAGAATAGAGAGCCCAGAAATCGGCCCGAACCAATATGCTCAATTAATATTTGACAAAGGAGGCAAGAACATACAATGGAGCCAAGATAGTCTCTTCAATAAATGGTGTTGGGAAAATTGGACAGATACATGCAAGAAAATGAAACTAGACCACCAACTTACAACATACACAAGAATAAACTCAAAATGGATAAAGGACTTAAATGTACGACAGGAAACCATAAAAATTCTAGAAGAATCCAAAGGCAACAAAATCTCATACATATGCAGAAGCAATTTCTTCACTGATACAGCTCCTAGGGCACTTGAAACTAAAGAGAAAATGAACAAATGGGACTACATCAAAACAAAAAGCTTCTGCACAGCAAAAGAAACCATCAACAAAACAACAAGAAAGCCCACTGCGTGGGAAAACATATTTGCCAACGTCATATCTGATAAGGGCCTAATCTCCAAAATTTATAGGGAACTCATACAACTTAACAACAAGAAGATAAACAATCCAATCAAAAAATGGGCAAAGGATCTAAATAGACACCTTTCAAAAGAGGACATTCAGAAAGCCAAGAGACATATGAAAACATGCTCAAAGTCACTAATCATCCGAGAGATGCAAATCAAAACAACAATGAGGTACCATCTCACACCTGTCAGAATGGCTATCATCAACAAATCAACAAACGACAAGTGCTGGAGAGGATGTGGAGAAAAAGGAACACGTGTGCACTGCTGGTGGGAATGCAGACTGGTGCAGCCACTATGGAAGACAGTATGGAGTTTCCTCAAAAAGTTAAAAGTGGAACTCCCATTTGACCCTGTGATCCCACTTCTAGGAATATATCCCAAGAAACCAGAAATACCAATCAGAAAGGATATGTGCACCCCTATGTTCATAGCAGCACAATTCACCATAGCTAAGATCTGGAAACAGCCTAAGTGCCCATCAGTAGATGAATGGATTAGACAACTGTGGTACATCTACACGATGGAATACTATGCTGCTGTAAAAAAGAAGGAACTCTTACCATTTGCAACGGCATGGATGGAACTGGAGAGCATTATGCTAAGTGAAATAAGCCAGGCAATGAAGGAAAAATACCACATGATCTCACTCATTCATGGATAATAGAGACCATTATAAACTTATGAACAATAATAGATACAGAGGCAGAGCTGCCTCAAACTGATTGTCAAACTGCAGCGGGAAGGCCAGGGCGGGTTGGGGGGCAGGAGGGAGGCGGGTAAGAGATCAACCGAAGGACTTGTATGCATGCATATAAGCATAACTAATGGACATAAGACACTGGGGGTAGGGGAGGCCAGGGGATTGTCAAGGGCGGGGGTGGGGTGGGGGTGGGGAAGGACACATATGTAATACCCTTTGTAATACTTTAAGCAATAAAAAAAAAGAACCTGTGTAGAGAGGAGAGTGTCAGATTCTCCCCTCCTGAAGAGCTGAGTCGTAATGTAGGGTAAAGTCACACTGGCATGGAGAGGACCCAGTATCACCAACCCCTCACCTCACCCTCACCAGGCCCTCACTTCACCCCTCATATGGTCTTTCACCTGACCCCTCACCTGGAACCTCACTTGGTCTCTCACCTGGCCCCTCACCTGACCATCACCTGACCCTCACCTGTCCCTCCCCTGGTCCCTCACCTGGCTGTGATGGTGACCTCCAGGCCCTTAGGGTCATCAATGTAGTAGAATTTCTCTGCAGGCTCCACTTGGACCTCAAAACTAGGCAGCACTGGGGGCGGGGGTGGCAGGGAGAGAGACAGCACTGTGAGGGGCCAGCACTGAGCCCAGCATTATGGGGCCCACACCCTGGCTCCCTCCTTCTCTTACCATATTCCTTCACCTCAAACTCAGCCGAGAAGACCTGCTGTGGCGAATCTTCATAGTGGGCTTTTATCTTCCACTGCCCCATGCTGTGGGGAAGGCAGGTGAGTGATCTGGTCAGACCTGGCAGCCCCCCCACTCCTTCTCCTGGGATAGGGGAGCCCCAAACCCACTCCTGGAGGGCCTGACGTACTTGACCAGCTCCGGGATATTCCAAGACAAGGACAAGATGCCAATGTGGTTTTGAGAAGAGAGGAAGTCCCGCTTGATGGGAATGCCTTCGGGCGTCTGTAGATAGACAGGGAGGGGTATGGTTCTTCAGAGCAGGCTTAGCCCCTTGGCCCTCCTCTCCCGCTCTGTGTCTGGACACTCTTTGTCATGTCTACAGCAGCAGCGGCTAAGAACGTGGACCTGAGTTGGTCAGCCTGGGTTCAAATCCCACTGTGCCACCTACAAGCTGTGTGACCTTGGGCAAGTTTCTTAACTTCTCTGTGCTCAATGCGCACATCTAAAAACAGGAGATAAATACAGCCCCTCTGGCTTGGGACATCGTTCATGTGAGCAGGAGCTCGTTATTATGCGTGTCCCCCTGAATGTTAAGAATCACTAGAATGTATTACTTAATTTTGGGCTGAGCATTTGTTTTGTGCTAAGCCATACATAATTGCTCTGTTCAACCTTTTATCCTCCAAGAATAACAATCTGGTGTACACTTATCATTTCATTTCTTGTCAACAATTAAACATTGGGAGACACCACATAGAAATATGGTTCTCTGGCTTCTCTTGGAAACCAGGGTAACTGGATAGTGCTCTCCTATTGGCACAGGTGACATTTCGCTTCTTCCTTTCTCCCTCCCTGACTCCTTTCTCCCATCACCTTATATTAAGCCCCGCCATATGCCAAGCACTTTGTTGAATTCAGGAATAAAACCCTGAACAAACAGATAAAAACTCCTTCCTGTAGGGAATTGAGTTTCCACAGAGGTAGGTGGAGGGGGCAATTATCCTATATAATAAAGGCTAATATGCAAATTGTCTCCTTGGGAGTTCGACCGCTAGTGATGACGTGTGCTGACCACCAGGGGGCAGCATGAAACGAAGAAACACCCTGGCTGGCAGCCGAGGGACGGTAGGCCCCTGATTGGCCCTGATCACCAGCTAGGCCTATGGACCCTACCCGTGCACGAATTTAACTAGGCCTCTAGTTAAATGAATAAATCCAGTTTACAGGATGCCAAAAGGATGGCAGGAAGGGAGAGTGGAGTGCATGTGTGGATGGGAGGGGGTTGCAAATTTACAGGAGCTCAGAAAGGCCTCACTGTAAAATTGGGGCATTGGCGACATCTGAGCAAAGTCTTGAAGGAGATAAAGGGCCAGTAGTGTGCATATTTGGAGGAAGATTGTTTTCTGGGCCGAAAAAACAACCAGTGCAAAGGCCCTGGACAGAACGCTGATTCGTGTGTCCGAGGGACAGAGAGGAGGCCTGTGTGGCTGGAGCAGAGTGAGTGAGGGAAAGAGAGGGAGGAGATGAGGGGGGGGAAGGGGACAGGGGAGGCCACTCAGGGCCTTGTAGGTCACCGGGAGGACTTGAGCTTTTATCTGGAGGGAGGGAGGAGTCCTGGAGCGCTGTGAGCAGAGGAGGGGCTGGACCTGACTCAGGTGCTCACAGGCGCCTCCTGGCTCAGTAGTTGGAACAGACTCCTACTCAGCATTATGTAACTACTCCAATCTTCAGATGAGAACACTTAGGCTCAGGAATGTGAGTGACCTGGCCAGAGTCACAGGGACCAGGGGTTTATCTGGAGGTGGAATTCACAGGTGCAAGCATTGCCCCATGCTGGCTCCCTCAGTCCCTGCCCATCTTTAGGCCTCCATGTTTGTGCCTCTCTATATGGTTCTTTGCTTTAAGGTCTTTCCTAGCATCTCTTTCTCTTTCTCAAACTCTCTCTTGGTCTCTCCTTGAGTTTCTGCCCCAAGTGTGTCTGGGGGCCTGGCTGCCTGGTACCTCAATGCTGACGATAACCTTCTGGTTTGCAGGCAGCAGCTTGTGGTCCACAGTGAAGATCCGATAGAGGACTGGGAGGAGGCAGGAGAGAAAGGGACAACTCAGTGAGGCCCTGCCCCTCCCAATGACCTAGCCCCAGCCCTCTGAGCCACCCAGCAGCCCCTTACCTGTGGAGCCTGGGGTGTAGATGGTCTTGTCTGTCTGGATAAAGAGATACCCGCTCTGAAGGCTGACTAGCACCACCTTCTCCACTGAAACTTTCCCAAAGACCGCCTGGACAGTCACAAACTTGTTCTTCTGTGATTTTAATTCCTTGCTGGCTGGGATCTAGGCATGGATGGGGGAGGGCATGAGAGGGGACTGGTCCAGGGCCCCTTGCCCACCGTCCAACCTCTGGGCCTTCGGCTGGGTCCACATCTGCCCCTCCTCACAACAGAGTCAGCCCATCACTCCTGCCTGGTCTCTCTGGTTTGCCCGGATTTGGGGGGAAGAGGGTACTTAGAGAGGGGGCAAAAGCAAGAGACAGGCTAGGGGTCAGAGAGAGGAATAGAAAGGGGATCAGAGTGGGGGCTCAGAGGATGGAAGGCTCAGTAGTGGAAGGGGACCCAGAAAGGGGAGGAGATTCAGAGAGGAGAGGGGCTTGATGGAAGAGAGGGCTTGGAGGGGAAAGGGCTCCAAAAGGAGGGGTATAGAGATTGTTGGCTTGGAAGGGAAGGGGATCAGAGTGAGGGAGGAGCTCAGAGGGGGCGGGGCCAATGAAAGGAAGGGCCCAAATGGGGAGGAGAATGAAAGAGGGGAAGGGCTGCCCTGGCTGGTGTTGCTCAGTTGGTTGGAGCTTGGACCTGTGCACCAAAAGGTCACCAGGTTTAGCTCCTAATCAGAGAGCATACCCGATTTCAGGTTTGATTCCTCAGCCAGGGTGTGTACTGGGGGCAACTGATCATGTTTCTATCCACATCGATGTTTCTCTCTCTCTCTCTCCCTCTCTTTTTTCTCCTTTCCTCTCAGAAAGGGCAGAGGAAGGGGCAGGGCTCATAGGTGAGGCTCTGGAATGGGGAGAAGACCTATAGGGGGCCGGGCACCCATGGGGCGACTCCAATGTGCACCCACCTTGATGGTGACGGTGCTCAGGTAGCCATTGGCGCTGTTCAGAATGGTGTCCTCGCTGGACAGCACCTGCTTCTTGGCTGGGAAGTCGTGTACTGTAACCTTGACAGGAATGTTACCTGTCCCACCGTGGGCCTCCAGCACCACCGTCTCCTCATTCTCCAGCCGCAGGATGTTGGGGGTGATTATGGAGAACCTGTGGGAGGAGTGCAAGGGGTCATCCCAGGGACCCAACATTCCAGCCCACACGGAGGTGTTCACAGTCCCTCGTCCTGCAGGTCCCATCAACCCCTGAACCTCAAAATAAGAGCCAGCAAGTCCCCCAATTATATAGGTTTACAAACCTACAATTGGGGAACCACATACATATCCTGAAACCCTGATCCCTAAATCTTTAAACACCCTAAGTCTCTAAACACCCAGACCCTCAGGCACCCCAACTATACATACCCAAACTCACATATACCAAATCTTTGAACCCAAAATCCTTGAACACCCCAAGCCTCTACCTAAACCTTTATCACCCAGGCCTATAAACACAACTAAATCCACCCCACCCCCAGCTGACATAACCCCATGCCACAGCTCTACACACATTGAACCCATAAATCCGGAAACTGCAAACTCCCAAATCATGTAAAGTCAAACCACCACATCCACAGAATCCCCAAACACCACCTGCACTCTAAACCTACAGACCCCCAGCTTCATAAACATCCACACCCCTCTACACAATGCCTGAATTTCACAAACACCCAACCCACAGACTCTCAAAGTCACAGGCAGCCCCATCTATTAGCATTCCACCCCACTAACTCCTCCTCCACAGGCATTATGCACTCTGAATTCTACAAGGACCTGAACCCACAAATGACCACTCCACCTCAGAAGTTGCCTTGCTTGGGGTAGGGTCATGACTACTCACATGGGGTCCCCCAGGGCCAGGGGGAGACAGCTCAGTAGCAGCAGGAGGCTGGGACCTGAGGCAGGTCCCATGGTACAGGGACAGTGGAGGGACAGAGGGACAGAGGGACAGAGGGACTGAGGGTCCGAGGGAGAGGACAGGGAGGACTGAGCAGAGGCTGATGGAGGCCTCCATTTATCTGGCTCCAGCCTTTCTCCTACTCAGCCCATCCCTGTACTCCCCATGGCCTCTCCTCTCCCTGGGCTGCACCAGATTTCTCAATAACGTTTCCTAAGTATTTTCATTCCCTTGGCCAGCAAATCCTGGGTAAATAACCTAAGGGCATGCCCTCCTCCAACAGGAGCACAAGTGCCTCCTGCCCTGGGCTTCCTCGGAGGCAAGGCCAGTGAGTGAACAGGGACCTTTTCCTGTTACACCCACATGGTAGTGGAGTTACACTGAGGGCCAGAGACCCTCCCCCACCACCTCAGATATCTGCGCCTGACCCAGTCTAGATTTGTCCATGCACTTATTAACCAGACCCTTCCTAGCAATCCATCTCCACACTGGTAGTTAAAGTCCTACTTCCAGAGTCTTCCATGCTGGGATAGGGTTGGGGACAGAATCCAGCACAGACGCTCCTAGCCATCTGGAGTGTGATCTCAAATGGAGAAGAAGAACTCTGCTTCTTGGAGGGTCAGAGAAGGATTCTTGAGGGAGGGGACATTTCAGCTGGGCTTTGAAGTATGCATAGGAGTTCACTGTCCAGGTGAGCACACTTTATAGGGCAATGGGAGCCTGGAGCTCCCTTCACCTACTCTTGTCAGGGTGCCTGAATAGCTATGATGATTTAAAAAGTAATTTTTGTGGACCATTGCTAGCTTTTGTATTTGTCTTATATCAGCATCCTCTTAGGATATTATTATTAAAAAGTATATTTTTTTTGTATTAATAGGTAATATATTCATATGATTTATCACCTAAAAGGTTGAAATATAAGATTATATATTATATAATCTTCTCCTGGGCCTGTTACCACCCATCCAGGTCCCAGACATGACCATGTAATAAAGGATCATGATTTCTTTCCACAGATATCATTTGCATTTACAAATGTCTACATGTTGTTGGAACTAATATTGGCATGCTCTACATACAGTCCTTGTAGTCCCCCTGAGTCATACCTTGTTTCTTTATAAACAGCTAGAGACTGTGGATTAGTAGTACACAGAGAACTTATTCTTAAAAGGACTGCCTCACAGTACGTTGTGTAAATGTCACCGGCCTCCAACTGATGGACAGACTTTCTCAGATTGCAAACCTTACTCTTGCCACTTAGATTAAAAATGGCGGTGGAGTAAGTGGATGCTGCACTGACAGGCTCCCAGGATCAAACTGGAATTACAACTAAAATATGAAAAAACTTACTGAATAATCAACAAAAGACTCACTGGAGAGAACCCTGATAACCGAGGATGGAAAGTGGAGACCACATAGGGACTGGTAGAAGGGTGGAGGTGCAAAAGGGCTGGCCAGGCTCCCACAGACAGCAACTGAAGTTCCTCAGAGATATCTCAGATGGGGGTGGGGGTGGGGGGACTGGGGGGTTGGATTACATCCCCATAATGAGCCACCCAACAGAGAGCATCACAACTGAGAAGGGTACCTACAGAACATCTGGCTGTGAAAAGCAGTGGGGTTTCTGTCTGAGAGGGAGAGAAGGCTAGAAATTCAGGCACCCTATTAAAGGGCCAATGCCCAAAATTCCCTGTACAGCTACTCACCTTGTGCTCTGGAAGAGGAAGGGCATAGTGAACTGGAGCTGTAAGAGCAGAAGCCAGGGTTGGGAGCTCTGGGTTTAGAGGTCAGAATGCAGATACCCCAGTTTTCTTTGCTGAGTAATTACCTTGTGCTGCGGAGGTCATCTTTCTCATGCAGACAACTGCTATCTCGGTGGTTTGGCATGGGGGAAACTATTGGAAAACACCTAGCCCCACAATGTGGTGTTTCTGAGGCTCATTAAAAGAATGATAATAGAGGGAAAACCAAGATGGCAGCATAGGTAAACACCGAAAATTGCTGCCTCGCACAACCACTTCAAAAAAACAACCAAAAGGCAAAAAGGACATCATCCATAACCACTGGAAGGCTGGCCAAGTGGAAATTCTACAACTATAAGGAAAGAGAAAAGCACACTGAGACTCAGAGGAGGTGCGGTGTGGAAGTAAAGTGCAGAGGTACGGAGGCACATGTGGAAAGGGCTGGCAACTGAGGATGCGGCAGTCTTTTTCAATTGGGAGGGAGAAACAAGCTCCCTACTGCTCTGAACGCCAGTTCCAGGTGAGTCTCTGAGGACTGAGACTCATACAGGGAGAAACTGGACTGTCTGGCATCGGGCAGAACTCGAGGGCGGCTTTCTCTCAGAGGCGCCTGCAGTGATTACCACGGGACACTGACTCTTAGGGCAGGGCTGAGGATCAGCCATAGCTGTTTGCTCTGCCTGGTTGATTCCCTGAAACCCGGCCCCACCCCACCCAAGCTGTGTGCAGAGGCTTTTGCATATGAATGCCCTGGCCCTTTGCAATCTAAAATTACCTAACTAACTGCAGCTGGGTCAGAGAGACCCAGAACATCCAAAAAGAAGGCCCAAGGCCCCACAGCAGCTTGCCTCATCTACACACCTCCAAACTCCAAACAAAGAAAAGGAATCTGCAGATCTCTCCATAGCTCCTACTGGGTAGCCTCAGGCAGATTCTAAATTAGCACCTCCTTAAAGATCCAAGAGCCAGTATACCCAGTGGTCAGAGTGGACCATCCAGATTACAACTCCTCAGATCCATAAGGGACACACTCAGGGGGCAGACTCAGTGAGCATCAAAGCCCCACTGAAGCAAGTCTTGCCCCATAAGGGTGTCTCCAGAACAGAAGTTCTCCCACCATAACCACAGCTGATTCTCACAGCCAATTGGCCTGGAGGTCAATTCCTCCCAGTGATACCTACAACAATCAAAGCTTAACTGCAACAAGACTGTGCACAAAGACCACAAAGGGGTGTACCAAGAGTGTTGACCTCAGGTAATTGGAGAGGCTGAGCCACTGGGCCCTATAGGACACCTAGCACAAAAAGCCACTCTACCAACGCAGGGAAGCAGCCAAAATGCGGAGACAAAGAAACAGGTCACAGATGACAGAAATGGAGGAAAGCAAACTACTGGATATAGAGTTCAAAACCACACTTGTAAGGTTTTTCAAGAATTTTCTAGAAACAGCCAAAAATTTACTGAGACCCTCAAGGATATGAAAAAGGACCAACTAGGAATTAAGCATACACTGACTGAAATAAACAATATTATACAGACTCCCAACAGCAGACTGGAGGGTCGCAAGAATCAAGTCAAAGATTTGAAATACGAAGCAGCAAAAAACGCCCAACCAGAGAAACAAAATGAAAAAAGAATCCAAAAATATGAAGATAGTGTAAGGAGCCTCTGGGACAGCTTCAAGCATACCAACATCCGAATTATAAGGGTGCCAGAAGAAGAGAGAGAGCAAGATATTGAAAACCTATCTGAAGAAATAATGACAGAAAACTTCCCCTACCTAGTGAAAGAAATAGACTTACAAGTCCAGGAAGCCAGAGAACCCCAAACAAAAGGAATCCAAAGAGGACCACACCAAGACACATCATACTTAAAATGCCAAGAGCAAAAGACAAAGAGAGAATCTTAAAAGCAGCAAGAGAAAAACAGTTAGTTACCTACAAGGGAGTACCCATATGACTGTCAGCTGACTTCTCAACAGAAACTTTGCAGGCCAGAAGGGAGTGGCAAGAAATATTCAAAGTGATGAATGCCAAGAACCTACAACCAAGATTACTTTATCCAGCAAAGCTATCATTCAGAATTGAAGGTCAGATAAAGAGCTTCACAGATAAGAAAAAGCTAAAGGAGTTTACCACCACCAAACCAGTATTATATGAAATGCTGAAAGTTATCCTTTAAGAAGGTAAATAATTTGATGAACAGAATAAACTGGTGAATATAATAAAATCAGGAACACAGAAAGGGAGTATACTGACAATTCTCAGGGGGGAAGGGTTTTGGGGGGTGCGGGAAGAGACTGGACAAAAATCATACACCTAGGGATGAGGACAATGGCAGGGGTAAGGGCAGAAGGTGGGGTGGGAACTGGGTGGAGGGGAGCTATGGGGGGAAAAAAGAGGAACAACTGTAATAATCTGAATAATAAAGATTTAATTTAAAAAAAGAATGATAATAACAAGTATCCTCCTGGAAGAAGCAATTGCCCCACCCTGCTGGAAAAAACTCTCACTAAACCTGTGGACAATTGCTTGAGGGCTAGTCAAGACTAAATCCAATCAGTCTGTAGGCATAGGTCTGGAGGCTTTGAGTCTTTGCCTGACCTAATTAACCAGAAACAGCTTTTGACACTGTCCTGCATTAAAGATTGAGAGGCATAGCAAATCTACCTAATATATAGTCACAAACCCAAACAGGTAGCCAAGATGAAGACAAAAAGAAACAAAACCCAATTGAAAGAACAAGAGAATTCTCCAGAATAAGAAATAAATGAAATGGACATAAAATATTTATTTGATACAGAACTGGATAGTTCCGAATATCAATGGTACAGGTGCTCAACAGCATGAGAGAAGACATAGTAACTATGAAAACAGAAATAAAGAATGACATAGCACAAATAAAGGACACATTGGAAGTCATACACAGCAGATTAGGGGAAGATGAGAATCAAATTAGTGAATTAGAAGACAGGGTAGAAAAAAACCACTCAATCAGAGAACCTAACAGAAAAAATAGTGATAAAAGAGGAGGACAGCATAAGAGAACTGTGGGACAATGGGAAACGTAACAATATTTGAATAGCAGGTGTGCCAGAAGAGGCAGAAAGGGAGGAAGGGATAGAGAACATGTTTGAAGAAATAATGGCAGAAAACTTCCCTACCTGGTAAGAAAAAAGTCACACAATTCAGGAGGCACAGACAGTCCCAAGCAAGAAGAACCCAAACAGGCCCATGCCCAGACACAACATAATTAAAATGCCAAAAAATTAAAGTCAAAGAGAGAATCTTAAAGGCAGCAAGAGAAAAGCAAACTGTTACCTACAAAGGATCTCCCAGAAGGCGGACACCTGATTCTCAGAAACTGTGCTGGCCAGAAAAGAATGGCATGAAGTACTTGAGGTAATGGGGAGCAAGGATCTGAAACCAAGATTACTATAGCCAGCAAGGCTATCATTGAAAATAGATGGTGAAATAAAGAGCTTCCCAGTCAAAAACACAGCCAGAGGAGTTCATCAACACCCAGCCGGCATTACAAAAAATGCTAAAGGGACTGCTGTAATGACAAGGAGAAACAGAGAGAAACCTAGCCATACAGAAATAAGATGGCTACCAACATGATCAAGAAAGAAGTAAAACCTTCCTAGAAACAAATGCAAATGAACACACAACAACCCAAAATCTCCGGGACACAGCAAAAGCAGTCCCCAGAGGGAAGTTCATAGTGCTACAGGCCTACCTCAAAAAAACAAGAAAAATTAATAATAAACCACTTAAAGAACTAGAAAGAGAACAACAAGAAAAACCCAGAGTAAATAGAAGGAATTAATAAAAGTAAGAGCAGAAATAACATAGAGACTAAAAAAGCAATATAAAAATATCAAAGAAACCAAGAGCTGGTTCTTTGAAAGGATAAACAAAATTGATAAACTGTTAGTCAGACTCATCAAGAAACAAAGAAAGAGGACCCAAATAAATGAAATAAGAAATAAGAGTGGAGAAGTGACACTGTCACCACAGAAATACAAAGAATTGTAAGAAAATGCTATGAAGAATCATATGACAACAAGATGGATAATATAGATGAAATGGACAAAGTCCTAGAAAAATACAATTTCCCAAAACTGAGCCAGGAAGAATCAGAAAACCTGAATAGGCCAATAACAACTGAGGAAATAGAAGCAGTAATCAAAAAACTCCCAGCAAACAAAAACCAATGTCCGGATGGTTTAACAAGGGAGTTTTATCAAATGCTCAAAGAAGACCCAACACCTACCCTCCTCAAACTATTCCAAAAAATCCAAGAGGAAGGAACATTTCCAATATTTTTTTATGAGGCCAGCATTATCCTAATTCTGAAACCAAATAGACACTACAAAGAAAGAGAATTACAGGCCAATATTCCTAATGAACATAGATGTCAAATTCCTCAACAAAATATTAGCAAGTCAGATCCAGCAGTATATTAAAAAGATCACACATCATGACGAAGTGGAATTTATTCCAGGAATGTAAGGCTGATACAATATTTGCAAATCAATAAATGTGGTATATCACATAAACAAATAAAAGACAAAATCACATGATCATATCAATAGACTCAGAAAAAGCATTTGACAAAATTTATCACCCATTTTTGATAAAAACTCTCAACAAAGTGGGAATAGAGAGAGCATATCTCAACATGATAAAGGCCATATATGACAAATCTACAGTCAACATCATACTTAATGAACAAAAGCTAAAACCATTTCCCCTAAGAACAGGGACAAGATAGGGATGTCTGTTTTCATCACTCTTACTCAACATAGTACTCAAAGTCCTAGCCCAAACAATCAGACAAAATGGAGAAACAAAAGGCATTCAAATTGGAAAGGAGGAAGTAAAACTCTCATTATTTATAGATGACATGATATTGTACATAGAAAACCCTAAAGACTGCACCAAAAAACAACTAGGTTTAATAAATAAATTTAGCAATGTAGCAGGATACAAAATCAACACCCAAAAATCAATGGCTTTTTTTATACACTGATAATGAATTCTCAGGAAGAGAAACTAAACAAACAATTCTATTTACCATTGCAAAAAAAAAAAGGAATTTAAGATATTTATAAATAAACTTAACCAAGGATGTAAAGACATGTACGTACTCAGAAAACTACAGGACATTTAAAACGAGAGATAGAAGAAGATACAAACAAATGGAAGAATATTCCGTGTTCATGGATTGGTAGAATCAACATCATTAGAATGCCCACACTATCCAAAGGAATCTATAGATTCAATGCACTCCTCATTAAAATACCAACGGCATACTTCACAGATCTAGAGCAAATACTACAGAAATTTATATGAAACCAAAAAAGACCCCGAATAGCTGCAGCAATCTTGACAAAGAACAAAGTTGGAGGAATCACAATACCAGATTTTATGTTATACTATAAAGCCACCTTAATCAAAACAACCTGGTACTGGCACAAGAACAGGCATACAGACAAATGATACAGAACAGAGACCCCCAAAATGGACCCAAACCATTATACTCAATCAATATTTGACAAAGGAGACAAGAGCATGCAATGGAGTCAAGACAGTCTCTTCAATAAATGGTGTTGGAAAAATTGGACAGATACATGCAATAAAATGATACTAGACCACCAACTTACACCATACACAAGAATAAATTCAAAATGGATAAAGGACTTAAATGTAAGTTGGTACACCATAAAAATCCTAGAAGAAACCATAGGCAGCAAAATCTCAAAGATCTCTTACAACAATACTTCTACAGATATATCTGCTAGAGCAAAGGAAACTAAGAAGAAAATAAACAAATGGGACCACATCAAAATAAAAAACTTCTGCACAGCCAAAGAGACCATCAACAAAACGAAAAGGAAGCCCACTGTATGTAAGAACATATTTGGCAATGATACATCTGATAAAAGGTTAATATTCAAATATATAAGGAACTCATACAACTTAACAGAAGGAAAACAAACAATCCAATTAAAAAGTGGTGAAATGACCTAAATAGACACTTTTCCAAAGTGGCCATAGAGATGACCAAGAAACATATAAAAATATTCAAAGTCACTGATCATCAGAGAGATGCAAATTAAAATGACTATGAGGTATCACCTCACACCTGTCTGAATGGCTACCATCAACAGATCAACCAAAGACAGGTGCTAGGGAGGATGTGGAGAAAAGGGAACCCTAGTACAGTGCTGGTGGGAATGCAGTCTGGTGCAGCTATTATGGAAAACAATATGGAGATTCCTCAAAAAATGAAATTTGGAACTGACATTTGACTCAGTGATCCCACTTCTAGGAATATATCCCAAGAAACTTAGAAACACCAATCAGAAAGAATGTATGCACCCCCATGTTCATAGCAGCACAATTTACAATAGCTAAGATCTGGAAACAAGTGCCCATCAATAGATGAATAGATAAGAAAGCTGTGGTACATTTATATCATGGAATACTATGCAGCAGTAAAATAAAAGAATCTCTTACCCTTTGAGATAGCATGAGGGACATGTATGTGAAATAAGTGAAATAAGTCAGTCAGAGGAAGACGAGTAACACATGACCTACTCATATGTGGAATCTAAGTACCAAAATGAACTGATGAACAGAGGAGATCCAGAGAATGGAAGCATGGAAGAGAGTGGGGAATCTTGAGAGGGTGGGAGGGTGGGAGGTAATCAACCAAAGACCTTGTATGCATATATGCATGGCCCATGGACACAGACAGTGGGGTGGAGAGGGCCTGGGATGGGGGGTTGGGGGTTTTGGACGGGGGAGAGGTAGAGGAGGTCAATGGGGGAAATAGGAGGACATATGTAATACTTTCAACAATATTTATTAAAAAAACAAATAAAAAACAAACCACACTCAAGCCAGTGAGCTATGAGCCTGTGTCACTTCCCAGTTGTGTCACTTATTGGTGGTCTCAAGCCCCTGAGAATCACCCTGCGAATCAGCTTCCACATGTGAAATGGGGTTATCACATTGCCCCACTTTACAGGCTTGTTTTGTAAGGAAAGGAGATAACACAGATCAAAGTCTACAGGCTTTGGTAATCTTACTAGATAGCGCTGAATTCCCATCTGTAAATTCCCATCTGTAAATACTTGCTGGCCCTGCAGAAAAATGCCCCCCCCCCCCCCCCAATGACATCATGGTGGCAAAGCTTTGAATGTTTGCTTCAGTATCATTTTAACGTGCATCTCTCTGATTCCCAGCCAGGTTGGGCATCTGGGGTCAGGGCTGTATGTGAAGTCTGGGCACAGTGGGGTGGGGATCCGGATTCCTGGAGGGTTGGTTTCCTAAGGGGTTAACAGGGAACAGGTTAACAGAGTGCGGGAGGCACAGAGAAAAAAAAAAACCTGGCCTCTGCTGTGATTTCGACACCCCTTCTTTAGAAGAGGAGGGAGTACAAACAGACCTGCTTATTCTCCAGAATTGCGATTGAACTTCTGAAACTGGGGTGGAGTGCCTGCCAGGGTTCCCCAGCCCCCAATACTGCCCTTGTTCCCTCCCCTGGTGCCCCCAAACTCCCACCCCACTTCCGGATGTTATTAGAGCCTTGAGCTTTCAGGCTTTGTGGTTGGACAGCTTTGAGGAGTTCCTGGCCTGCCCTCTGTCTCCCTGCAAGGCCTGGTTCCTCCTTTCTCAGCGCCTCAGTGAATCTGTCTGAAGGATGAGAGGAGACTGATGACAGTGCCTGCTGTTCAGACAATTAAAGGAACTGAGAGGCCCCTGAACCAGAGGGAGGGGGGAGTGTGCAGCGAGGCACCCATTGGGAGGTCAGAGGTGACAGGAGGAAGGCTTCTTGACTTATGTGTGAAGTTTGGGAGGGGGATGATGGGCAAGATAAGCCGGAAGGGAGAGGGTAGGGTAGGTGGCTTGTGAGGGGACTTCCACCTGGCCCAGCGTTTGGGCACCGAGGGTGGTGGAGACCGGCTGCCTGGACGACCTAAGTGGCCATCTGAGGATGAACTTTTACTAGCAAAGTTCCTGTTTTTTACCTAAAACGTAAATTTAGGTGGCGACCTATATGTTGCCTGACAACACTAGCTGGGATGCCAGGAGAGAAGAGGAAGAAAGTGGGGATGACTTCTGGGTGGGAGGATTAGGACGCCCCCCCCCAACCCAACCCCTACCTGGGTGCAGTAATCTCCCTGCTGCAGCCCACCCTTTCCCCACAGGCACTGCCAGGCCTGGAAATAGCAAGAAGCGCCCCTCACTCCTGGCCCCCCATTTCTAAGAAGGGTCCTTGCTACACTGCTTTCTGAGAGTTCCCCTCAACCCATACCCAGGCCTCTCCCTGCCCAACCTGCAGCCTGGTCTTCCCACACACCCCATTCATCACTCATTAACTCATAGGTAACCTTGACCTGATTGAATTAACCCGTCTGCCCTATGTCTCCTTCCCCCCACGCTTACATGCACACTCAGCAGAGGCCTGAGCACCAGGGACCGGCATCCTGGGAGGACTTGGAGGGCAGATTTTGATTCTAGCTTTGACTTCTCCCAGCCTGTTCCTGATCTGTACACTGGATATTCACAGTAATGTACCTCCCTCCAGGGCATCAGGCAAGCAGAATGCTCAGCATGGCACCCTGCACGTAGTGACGGCTGGATGTGCTTGAAACACATATTTAATTTTGGTAATACTTCCTCCTCCTCCCTCTTCCCTGATGTCTTTGATAGTCCCACAGGGCTCCCAGCAAGAGTCCTCCCTTCCTCCTTCTCCTTCGCCCTCTGTGTCCAGTCCTCACCAATTCCTGGACTGTCTCTCTGAGCCCATCCCTTTGCTTCACCCTGTGCCTCGTGGCTTCCCTGCTGTAGACTCACCTCTTGCAGTTCATCTACATCACATTCACTGGGGCTTTCCCCCTAGAACACAGCTTTGTATTCCCTCTGCAAAGTTATGATGTATAATGCATGAAGATGTGTAGCCAACAGCAAAGTCTCCATGAGGTTCAGCTGGCAGCATCTTGCCTATTTCATGCATCTGGTTTATTTCACATGCCATACATGCTATTTCTAGCCCCACGTTATGAATGAAGAAACTGAGTGCTTTGGCACTTGCCCAAGATCCTCTAGATGGTAAGAGCTTGGAATTGAACCCAAACAGCTGGATTCTGTGAATTTCAGACTGCTTCTGTAACAAATGACCACAGGAAGGTAGCTTAAAACAACATCTATTTATTATCCTACTAGTGGCCCTGTGTGTGAAATCACACGTAGTATGCTCCACGCCACCCACTGCAGAGCCGGTGGGAGCTGCCACCACTCGAGGGAGCAGGCGGGAGGAACTAAGTGTTGCTCCATGCATCTCCTGGTGACCGGTAGTGCACACAGCCCTGCCCACCCGTGCGCCTGCCAAGTACTGCAGCCTCCTCCTGATCGGTCGTTACCATGTGATGGTGTGACAACCATGTGCATATTAGCTCTTTATTATATAGGATAGTTCTGAAGAGAGAAGTCTGAAATGGACAGGTCGGCAGGGCTAGTTCCATCCAGAGGCTGTAGGGGAGAATCCGTTCTCTGCTCTTTCCAACTTCTGGAAGCTGCCTGTGTTCCTTGGTTCATGGCTCCTTCCTCCATCTACAAAGCACATATTCCAGGTTGTTTCCATCATCACATCTCATTCTCTGACCCTCATCCTGCTGCCTCCTTATTAAGACCCTTGTGATGACATTGGGCCCACCTGAAGCATCCAGAATAGGCCTCCAATCTAAGACCCTTAACTTAATCATCTCTGCAAAGTGTCTTCTGTCATGAAATGTAACATATTCACAGGTTCTGGGATTAGGATGTGGACAACTTTGGGGATCTATGACTCTGCCTACCCCAGAGTGCATGTGGATAAACATCGACCCTGTATGGCATGTCCCTCCCTGCTTGAAACTTCCCTGATGACTATGGGTCCCAGCACAAAGTCCCAGTGTGTCTGCCTGTCTTTAGGTTTCTGCCAGCTGCTCTTGTCCTCCCACTGGCTCCTGCTAACCTTGCATCAGGACTTGGGGGCTATTCTGGGCTTCTCCACCTTGCTCACCCAACTTCCTCACTCTGCAATGCCTTCCCACTTCCTTCTGTGTCTGGCTGGGCTATTTACTCAGCTGGGCCCCAGTTGCACTTGATTCCATCTGCAGGAAGCCTTGAGCCCAGCAGGTTCCTAACCCTGTCCCATGCCTGTGGACCACACTGGCCCTTTGGCAAAAAGAACAAGGTGGGGCCTGGGGCTCTTGGGGAGAGGGTGTGAGTGAGTGGGGACAGCGGTGAGTTGGGGGCACTGAGTCAGCCCAGCCACTGTAATGCTGAGTCCCGGGCAGGAATTTTCCTCTTGGCTGTTGGCTCAGACTAGAGCAGTGGTTCTCAACCTTGGCTGCACATTAGAGTCACCTGGGAATCTTTTTAAAATCCTGATTTCTGGGCCTCATCCTCTGGAAATTCTGTTTCTTTGTTATGGGCTGAGGCCACAACATCTGTAACAAAAAAAACAGAATTTCTGGAGGATGAGGCCCAGAAATCAGGATTTTTAAAAGATTCCCAAGTGATTCTAATGTGCAGCCAAGGTTGAGAACCACTGGGCTAGAGGGAAAGTGGCGATTGGCCTGAGAGTTCCCTGAGGCTGACAGGGGGCCAGGAAGGGTGGGTGGGTGGCTGTGGTGTCTGCTGCTTCTCTGGATGCTAGGAGGAGACCTGCTTGTTGGATTTAGGGTTAGGTGAGGGCGCGGATGCTGGCCATGGGGACTCCCCCTGAACTGTTTCCATCACACCCCTGAGTCCCAAACTTCAGGCTGGTTTTTTTTCTTGGGACTTTTGGTTTTCAATGTCAAGCGCATGCTTGGACACTCTTGGTTTATAGCTGCTACAATTGCCCTCTCCCTAGTTTATACCTTTGGCCCTTGATACCCCATTTCAATGTATAAATTATGCCCCCCCTACCCAGCGGAAACCCCCCCTGTAACCCTCTGATATTTCACGCCTTTGACCCTTCTCTGAGCTTGCCCTTGACTCCTGTGGTCCCATACCTGTATGAGACCTTGATTTCTGCATGCACCTCCCTCGGTGTTGTGGACTGTGAGCCCAGAAAGCTGGGGGTGGGGGGTAGACACTTGGGCTTCCCTGCACCCTCAGACCCCATCCTAGGTACTGGGCATAGGATGCAGGGGCTGTGGGAGACAGTGGGGGAAGGAGGGGTCTGGCCTTCTGGCTCAGTCTAATGCCCCCCCTGCCACCTCCCTGATATTTGTGTTGT
The DNA here is from genome assembly GCF_000147115.1 of Myotis lucifugus. Taxonomy (NCBI): domain Eukaryota; kingdom Metazoa; phylum Chordata; class Mammalia; order Chiroptera; family Vespertilionidae; genus Myotis; species Myotis lucifugus. The sequence continues at coordinate 62,307 of NW_005871969.1, forward strand.
TCTTTGCATGCATTTTCTGTGTGTGATTGTGCATCTTGAGTTGTGGTTTTCTTACCGTTTTTTTTTCTTTTTTCCATTTCATTTTTTCCTTCATTGCATCCCTCCATCGGTCCATAATGTACTTTGTCTATATTCTACACCCACTGCAGCCGTGGGGTAAGTGAGGCCTCCAAGGGAGGAGCAGGGCTCCCCCAGCCTGCCCAGTGGCCCTGAGGCGGGACCCTGAGCTTGCTTCCTGTTTCAGGCTGCACCCACGCCTCCCATTGTGTGACTCGGACCTGCTTTGCTCAGTGCATGGCCTTGCCCCCAGGAACATTGGGTGGGGTGGAAGGTGGACTTGGTATGTCTTATGAGTGTCCTAGGTCTGGAAGTTCACACTCCACATTCCCAAATCAGCTCTCTTTCTACCTGCAGACAGTGGTCACTGAAGATTTTAGCCACTTGCCCTGGAGCAGCAGAGAATGCAGCTTCAGCAGCAGCTGGAGGAGCATAATTGTGAACAACAGAAAGAGATTGACCAGAGGTAAGGGAGAGGGAGGCAGGCAGAGGGGAAAGTAAAACAGTGAAGACAGCCCTAGCCGGTTTGGCTCAGTGGATAGAGCCTGGGCCTGCGGACCAAAGGTCCCGGGTTGGATTCAGATCAAGGGCAGGTACCTCGGTTTCTGGCTCCTCCCCAGCCCGGTCCTGGTGGGGCTCCTGCAGGAGGCTGCCAGTCCATGTGTTTCTCTCACATTCATGTTTCTCTGTCTTTGCCTCTCTTCCACTCTCCATAAAAATCCATGGAAAAAATATCCTCGGGTGAGGATTAACAACAACAACAACAAAATAGAACAGACTTACAGATGTTCCTCAACTTACCATGCGGTTGCATCCAATGAACGCATCATGAATTGAAAACACCAAGTCAAATGCATTTAGTACTACAGTGCATAGTGCTGGTTGTTTACCTCATGACTGGCTCCTCCTCCTCCTCCTCCTCCTTCTAGAATACCATTCAGCATTTCATGTAGTACTGCTTCGGAGGTGATGAACTCCTTTAGCTTTTTCTTGTCTGTGAAGCTCTTTATCTGACATACAATTCTAAATGATAGCTTTGCTGGGTAAAGTAATCTTGGTTGTAGGTCCTTGCTATTCATCACTTTGAATATTTCTTGCCACTCCTTTCTGGCCCATAAATTTTCTGTTGAGAAATCAGCTAGGAGTTATATGGGGGTTCCCTGGTAGGTAACTAACTGCTTTTCTATTGCTCTTTTTAAAATTTTTGCGTGTCTTTAACCTTTGGCAGTTTAATTGTGATGTGTCTTGGTGCAGACCTCTTTGGGACTCATCTTGTTTGGGACTCTCTGTGCTCCCTTGACTTGTATGTCTTTTCCTTCAACTAATCAGGGAAGTTTTCTGTCATTTTTTTTTCAAAGAGGTTTCCACTTTCTTTATCTCTCTCTTCTCCTTCCAGCACCATCATGATGAAAATGTAGGTATGCTTGAAGCTGTCCCAGAAGCTCCTTACACTATCTTCATAGTTTTGGAATTCTTTTTTCTTTCTGCTATTCTGATTGGGTGTTTTTTGCTTCCTTATATTCCAAATCACTGGTATGATTCTCAGCGTCATCCACTCTACTGTTGACTCCTTTTTCATGCTGTTGAAGTTCTTATAATTTCCTTGAATATCCTTATAAGCACTGTTTTGAACTTTGTATCTGATCGTTTGCTTGCCTCCATTTCATTTAGTTCTTTAACTGAATACTTCTGTTCTTTCATTTGGAACCTGATTTTTTGTCTCCACATTTTGGCTGCTTCCCTATGTTTGTTTCTGTATATTAGGTAGAGCTGCTACATCTCCCAGACTTTGTATAGTGGCCTTGTGTAGTAGGTGTCCTGTATGTCCCAGGGGTGCAGCCTCCTCAGTCACCTGAGCTGGGTGATCCAGGTGTGCCCCTGTGTAGGCTGTGTACACTGTTGTGTGGTAGTTGAGGCTTGATTGCTGTTGGCATGACTCTGAGGGATTGAGCCTCAGGCCAATAGGCTATGAGGATGAACTGTGACTACAGCAAAGGAGCTGCTGTGCAGGTGGGGCTTTGGTGCTCACTGAATTTGCCCCTTGAATGTGTTGCTTGTGGAGGTGGTAGGGTTGTAATCTGGTGTGAATGTTCCCTCATGTCTTGTGTGGTTCTGGGTTCAGGCTCTGCAAGAGGAGCCTCATGCAAATGAAAGAGATAAATAAGAAATAAAAATTTGGAAATTGTGGGGCCAGGCAGGAGCCCATCCCAAGAGGAAGGATTCTGCTTGTGCTCAGGCCTTGCCATTCTTTTATTCAGTTTAGGATACACCTATAGCCCTTAGGCAGGCAATTTACAGTAACAGACAGACTATCTTATCAGTAAGTATTTACATGACTATCTGGTGGGAAAGTTGCTTCAGCTACCATTGTCTGTACTGAACAGTGGGTGCATAGCCCTGACCTTTGCCAGGGCTTCAAGGGTCACCAGTATTCTGGGTTCCTTGTCCACACCTCTCTGCTAGAGAAGACAATAGGCGGCTTCCCATAATCTGACATGGTCTGATACTGTCAACTTGGTACACTGGCTCAGTAGCCTCAGGGAAGATGCAAAGTCAGGCACTGCCTGTGCCCTGCCTGAGGCCACCTAGCATGAGCTACAGAGCTATCTGCAGATGGTTGCTACTTGTGTCGGGCTTGGAGGTACCCAGGAGAAACCAAGCTGTGAACTAAGTGGGCTACTGCTAATGCTGGACCTGGGGCCACTTACAAGCAGTAGGGGATACACAGAGGCCATATGCTGCTTATTTGAGAGATTTTAGGAAAGTCTGAAGCATGAGGCAAGAGAGGCCAGTTGTATGGTAAAGCCACTGGAAACAGGTTGGATGAGCCCAGAATTGGGTGAAGTAAGGTGTTAGGGAATTACTAGGGTGGGGCAAACAGTGTAAGCCAGGTTGATGGAGACTCAGATATGGGGCCTGCTTATCAGCTGTGTGTGTGTGTGTGTGTGTGTGTGTGGTGTGTGGTGTGTGTGTGTGTGTGTGTGTGTGTGTGTGTGTGGTGTGTGTGTGTCTGAGAAGGAACAATTACCTCTGCCAGCACTTCTGTCTGGCTATAATCTGCTCCCCCAGCTCTCACCCTGATGCAAGACAATTCAGTTCCTCCTTGTATGTCCCTGGTTCCTTTCAGTTCCAGCGCTGAAGCTGCTGCCTCAGTGCTGGAACTCAGAGAGCATGAGTCCAAGTAAGTTTTGTGCATGGGCCCTTTAAGAGGAACTACCTGGGACTCCAGCGACCTCTGTCTTATTCAGCCACAATCCACACTGGTTTTTACAGTTATAAGTTATGAGGATTTTTCTTCCTGGCACTGGAACCCTAGGCTGGGAGGTTTGGTGTGGGACTGAGACCCCGTGCTCCTCAGGGGGAACCTCTCCAGCCAAAATGTCCTTCCCAATTTTCAACTGCCACACATGGTTTTTGGAGTAGCCCATTCCTCATCTCTGCCCTGCCTACCAGCCTGGATGTGGCTTCTTTAAATTCCCAGCTGTTGAACTTCCATTCAGCTGGATTTCAGGTGTTTATGAATGATGGTTGTTCTGTAGTTTTGTTGTATTTTTTATGTGGTTGTGGGAGGATTCAAGTCCTACATTTATCACCACCATCTTGACCAGAAGTCAATGTCTGACTTTTGTATATTGAACCATCCTTGCATTCTGAAAATAAATCTCACGCAGTCATGGTGTATGGCCCTTTTAACATGCTGTTGGGCTGGGTTTCCTGGTATTTTGCTGGCAGATTTCTGCATCTATATTCACAAGTGATATTTATCTGTAGTTTCCTTTCCTTGTGATGCTATTGTCTTACTTTGGTAACAAGGTAACACTCTCCTCAGAATGAGTTAGAAGTGTTTCTTCCTCTTTGGTATTTTTAGGGGGAAGAGTTTGAGAGAGATTGGTATTAATTCTTAATTAAATCTTTGGTAGAATTCACCATTGAAGCCATCCATCCTGGGCTTTTCTTTCTTGGGAGGTTTTTGATTAGTGCTTTACTCTTCTTCTTTATTATAGATCTACTAGAAGCCCAGTACATGAAATTTGTGCATGGAGGGGGGGGGGTTCTCTCAGCCCAGCCTGCATCCTCTCCAATTGGGGACCCTTTAGGGGATGTCCGACTGCCTGGAGAGAGAGAAAGAGAGATCCCTCTCGCAATCTGGGACTGCTGGCTCCTAATTGCCCTCCCCTGCTGGCCTGATCTAGCCCCCAACTGCCCTCCTCTGCAGGGCTGATCTCACCCCCATCTGCCCTCTTCTACTGGCCAATTTGGTTCAAATTGGTCTGTTTCTATGCCAGTCAGTGCCAAAAGCTCTGCCTCCTAGGCAGCCATTGGCTCCCCACAGCACACAGATTTGGTTCTGATTGGCTGCATTCTATGCCAATCAACGTCAAAAGCTCCATCTCCTACCCTGCCATTGGTTCTTCACAGCACCTACATTTGCTTCTTTTAGGTCAGTTCCTATGCCAGCCAATGCCAAAACCTCCAACTCTAGGCAGCCATTGGTTCTTGGTCAGTTTCTATGCCAGTCAGTGTCAAAAGCTCACCTCCTAGATGGGCATTGGCTCCCCACATCAACCAGATTTGGTTCTGATTGGTTGGTGTCTATGCCAGTCAGCGTCAGAAACTCCACCTCCTAGGCAGCCATTGGTTCTTCACTACCCACATTTGCTTCTGATTGGTCTATGTCTATGTCAGTCAGTTTCAAAAGCTCCGCCTCCTAAGCAGCTATTGGTTCTTCCCAGCAACCGATTTTGGTTCTGATTGGTTGATTCCTGTGTCAGTCAGCATCAATAGCTCCACTTCCTAGGCAGCCATTGGCTCCCCACAGCACCCAGGTTTGGTTCTGATTGGTTGGTTCCTATGCCAATCAGCCTCAAAAGCTCTGCCTGCTAGGCAGGCATTGGCCCCCATAGCACCCGGATTTGGTTCTGATTGGTTGGTTTTTATGCCTGTCAGCATCAAAGCTCCACCTCCTAGGTAGCAATTGGCTCTTCATAGCACCCAGCTTTGGTTCTGATTGGTAGGTTTCTATGCTAGTCAGTGTCAATAGCTCCTCCTCCTAGGCAGCCATTGGTTCTTCCCAACAACCACATTTGGTTCTGATTTGTTGGTTCCTGTGCCAGTCAGCATCTATCACTCCACCTCCTAGGCAGCCATTGGCCCCCACAGCACCCAGATTTGGCTCAGATTGGTCAGTTCCTATGCCTGTCAGCATCTCTGGGCCTATCTCCGAGCTTGATCTGAGAGCTGGGTTGAGTCCCCATGGAGGCCCAAAGGCTGGCAACAACCCCCCCGCCCCCCCCCCGTCCCCCGGCGAAAAGAAAGGAGAGGAAGAGAGTGGCAAGTACTGATCAATAGCTGAGACTAGGCTGCGGATCAGACCTTGCGTCTCTCTCTGGGTCTCAGCCCCCTGGGCAGTCAGTGCGGGGTCCCAGGCTGCAGCGGGGCAGTCAGTGCTGGGTCACTATGTCCACCCAGCTCTGCCTGAAGGACTTCCAGGTTGGTCAGCCTTCAGTCGTGATCATCGCAACCCTGGGTTTTTATATATTAGGATTCAGATTTTTTATTTCATCTTGAATCAGTTTTGGTAGATTTTGTATTTCTAAGAATCTATCCCTTTTACCTAGGTTATCTAATTTGTCGGCATTGAACTTTTAATAATATTCTCTTATAATCCTTTTTTATTTTTTAAAATTAGTAATAATGTCCTCATTTTCATTTCTGATTTTGGTAATTTGAGTTGTCTCTCTCCCCTCCCCTTCTTTCTTGCTATCCCCCTCCCTCCCTGCCTCTGTCCCTCTCTTTATTAGATAATACCAGTTTCCAAAGCAGTCGTTATGATCTCATCTTCACAAGTCAAATGTGAGAATTTCTGTTGCTTTCTATTATAGCAGTCTTAAATTCTAGCTGTTCTATAATGAGATCCCCATGTGATTTTAATTGCATTTTCTTGATGGGTAGTATGGTTGAGCACTCTTTCATGTTTATTGTTTGCTTATTGTTTTATGTGAAGCATTGTTTCGTATCTTTTTATTTTCGATTTATAGGAATTCTTTATTTACTCTGGAAATGAGCCCTTTGTCAATTATATTTTTGCAAAATATTTTTTCTCACCCTGTGCATTACCTTTTTGTTCACTGAACTGGTGCCTTTTGTAAAATATCTTAATTTAAATGTAATCTAGCAATAATACTTAATTTAATAATACTTTTCTTTATATTTAGTTTTTTTTATGTTAAAAATCTTTACTTACCATAACATAGATAAATATTCTCTTACCTTTCACTTATACATTTACATTCTACCTGGCTGTAGTCCCTTCTTGCACTAACAACACTTTCTAAATTACTCTATATAACATGTCTTCATATCTGGTAGAGTAATATATATTTTTAATTTTTATTTTTTTGTTAATTCTTGCCTGAGGATATTTTTTCTATTGATTTTTTTAGAGAGAGTGGAAGGGAGGGAAGGAGGTGGAGGGGGGAGAGAGAGAGAGAGAGAGAGAGAGAAAGAGAGAGAGAGGGAGAGAACATTGATTGGTTGGCTCCTATATACTCCCCAACTAGGACCGATGATCAGCCCTGTAACCCAGGTCCGTGCCCTTGACCAGGAATCAAACCTGCCACTCTTCGGTGTGTAGATCAACACTCTCACCACTGAGCAACACCAGACAGTGCCAGAGTAACTCTATTTTGTTCTTCTTCTTGAAGATTGAGCATAGGCTAATGCACCCCTAGATATATACCCAACATAAATGCACAAAAAGGCACTTATGAGAAAGCCTCAATTTCCTTCACAAACTCATATGCAAAAGTTATAATGAAAATATTAGCAAGAGGGGTGGGAGGCGGTAGAACAGGGTAAAGAGAGGACAAATAGTGATGGAAGGAGACTTGACTTGGGGTGGTGAACACACAATACAATATACGGATGATGTATTATAGAAGTGTACACCTGAAACTTATGTACTTTTATTAACCGATGTTACCCCAATAAAGTAAATGATGAATAAATAAATAGATAATAAAGTAATAAAAAGAGAAAAATATTATCATGCACCCAAAAATATATACAAGTGCCAGTAGGCATAGAAAAAGGTGCTCAACATCACTAACCTTCAGGCAAATGCAAATCAAAACCACAGTGAGATATCACTTCACACCTGCTAGGATGGCTATTATAAAAAACAACAACAGCCAGGCCTGCAGGCTTGGCTCAGTGGATGAGTATTGGTGTAAGAACCAGGAAATCACAGTTCGATTCCTGGTCAGGGCACATGCCTGGGTTGCAGGCTCGATCCCCATTTGGGGCATGCAGGAGGCAGCCAATCAATGATTCTCTCTCATCATTGATGTTTCTATCTCTTTCTCCCTCTCCCTTTCCCTGAAATATATATATTTTAAACACAAAGGATAACAGGTATTGTTGAGGATGTGGAGAGGTTAAAACTCTTGTGCACTCTTGGTGGGAATGCAAAATGATGCAGCTACAATGGAAAACAGTATGTATATTCCTCCAACCTTACCATCAATCAATCCTTCTTCTGGGTATAAACTCAAAAAATTGAAACCAAGATCTTGATGAGATATCTATACTTCCATGTTCACTGAAGCATTATTTACAAAAGCAAAGACATGGTAACAACCTACATGCCCATCAAGAAATGAGTGAACAAACAAAATGTGGTCCATCCAGACAATGGAATATCACTCAGCAATAAAAAGGAAGGAGCCCTAACTCCCCTATTGGCCCTACTCTGTGAGTGACAGGAGGGAGCTCCTCAACCCCCTGATGGGCCCTGCTCTGAGCGTGACAGGGGGGGAGCTCCCCAACCCCCTGATGGGCCCTGCTCTGTGCGTGACAGGGGGGAGCTCCCCAACCCCCTGATGGGCCCTGCTCTGTGCATGACGGGGCGGCACCCCAACTCCCCAAACAGCCCTGCTCCGAGCCCGACCAGGGGCTGCACCTAGGGATTGGGCCTGCCCTCTGTCACCCGCAAGCAGGCCTAAGCCAGCAGGTTGTTATCTCCCGAGGGGTCCCAGACTGTGAGAGGGCACAGGCCGGGCTGAGGGACCCCCCCTTCACCCCCGAGTGCACAAATTTTTGTGCACCAGGCCTCTAGTATATATATAATTTCAGAGAAGAAGGGATAGGGAAAAATAGAAACATCAGTGATGAGAGAGAATCATTAGTCAGCTGCCTCCCGCATGCCCCCTACTGGGAATTGAGCTGCATGTGCCCTTACTGGAATCAAGCTGTGACTTCCTGGTTTGAAGGTCAATGCCCAAGCACTGAGCCACACTGGCTGGGCTAAGGTCAACTGACAATAGATGTGAATCCGTTTTTAAAATACCTTCCTTGCTACATTTAGCTGGTGTTTCACCAAACGGCTGGTCTCCGTGGCCTGGCTAAGTTCACACAGGACATGCACCACCCTCATGTAAAAGACCTTTACTGGTGGCCCCATCACAGCCAGGCCTGCTCACGTTGCCCTGCTCTCCTTTCCTCGCTGCCTGAAATCAACTCTCTGCTGTCTTCAGAATGTTCACAGCCTAGAACCATAGGTGCTCAAGCAGCAGTCAACCCCAGGTGTTAAAGAAATGAGGACAACGGACCCAGGGCCAGAGAAAGGGGAAACAGGCAAGAAAAGAAATGAGAAGACGGACATCGGGGGAGGAGGCAGCAGGCAGATGTCAGCTGGGACACCTAGTGAGTGATAAGGGTCCTTGTGTCTCCTCTCCATGGAAGTCTGTGGCAAGTGGGGGCTGGAGGAAGCAGGGGTGGGCTGTGAATGTGTTCCCCCACCATCCTGGAAGTGGGAGGTGGGGGTTTATAGAGTCAAGTGGCTCTGCTGGGGTGACTTCCAGGCTGTAGGGTTTTTTCCATGACAACGGGATCCAGAACCCTGTGCTTGGGTTCCACCCTCAATGGTCTTTAAGGATCTAGATACTAGATGAGGCCTTTGGAGTCCCAGTTTCACTTTGCAACCAGTAGTTCCACTCAAGCTGGTGGCTGTCATCCCCACCCCACCACCCCACTCAGTTCTGGTGATGCTGTGACTGCAACAGCCCCAGCACTGTCTCCTCAACTGCTGACCCATGCCTTCACCTCACTCACTCAGGCTCCCCCACCAGAAATATCACCCTGCCTGCCCCTTTCCGCCCCTTCCTGGGCAGAGCCTCCCCACTGGCTCCTTCAGAAGCATGGAGGAGCCTGCTCAGGCCCATCTAGAAAGAGGTAACTGGGAGGTGAGCCTAGAGGACAAAAGGGAATGCAGGTGAGAATGCCATTGGAGATAGTGAGCTGTGAATGAGGAGTATGAGAACAGGTGCGGATGCAGGTGAAAATATAAGTAAAGATACGGGTAAGTTTACGGACAGACATGTGGGTGGGGGCCAGGTGAGGATGCAAAAAAATGCAGGTGGATGTAGTTGAGGATGCAGGTAAGAAAGGAGGTAAAGATTCTCATGAGAATGCGGGAAAAATTCAGGTGAGGATGCTAGAGAAGGCAAGTAAGCAAGTAGGTGAGAACTCATGTGAGGGGGCGGTGAGCTTCAGGTGAGGATGGTGAGGGCATAAGTGCACAGGCGAGAATGCAAATGAGATTCTTGGGGATTTCTAGTAAGAACTGAGCTGAGATGCAGGTGAGGCAGCTAGGGAACAGAGCTGTTGCTTTCCATCTCACAAACACCTCCAGACTTTGGTTGATCACATGGAATACAACTGAAGCTTTATTGGGGGGGGGCGCCCCGGCGGGGGGCTCAGTTGGGACAGCCGAAGATGATCATGTTCTCTCTGAAGCTGGCCAGGTCCCTGCACAGCTTCTTGTTCTCATCGTCTTGGCATTCGTCCGCTTCAGGCCACAGCTCTACCCAGGTGTCCTTCCTGATGATATACTTGATGCTGGGGAAGAGGGACACACGGCAGGTCAGGAGAGGCCCTGGAAGGGTGGATGGGGCAAGCACACACATGTGCAGGCTGGGCACTCACTTGGATTTCTCTCCCCACAGGTCTGAGGAGGGGCCCCATATGAGGTAGTGTTTCCCCTCCTGCAACTTCAGGGCTGCTCTGCAGTTGACATGGCTGATGAACCTGCGCTCCTGTTCAGGCTGCACCTTGTCGGTGCCTGGAGGAGAGAGAACGACGCTGAGCTGGGGTGGAGGAGGCAGGAGAAGGGAGGGGAAGGCAGAAAGACAGACAGCAGCCCAGGGCTGACCTGATTTGATGATCTGCTTGATGACCAATATGTACTCGTCATAATCATCGGACAGCTCCTTCCTGAGCAGGCTGGTCTTGTACACTGCCGGGTGGGGACAGTCGGGGGGTGGGGGGGAAGGACCAGCATGGGTCATAAGCAGGCTTGATAGCAGGGCAGCTTACCTGTAAGGGCACCTGGGTACATGGCTTCCCAAGCAGCCACATGCAGCCACACAGGGTCATACAACCACCATCTCACATAGTCACCCACAGCCATGTGCACAGTTACAGCCGCCCACAACTCATCCCATACACAAGGACAGTTACTCCTGTACACTGTCACCTGCAACCACCATCTCTTACACACAGCCTCATATGGTCACAGTCACTCACAACACCATCTCACACATAGTCACCTACAGCCTTGCACACAATTATAGCCACTCACAACTCATGGTATACATAGGGACAACTATGCCTATCCACTGTCAACATCTCACACCATCATGGCTATTTACAACCACACTCTCACAGACACTCACAACCTCATTTGTTCACACTCTTGCACGAAACCAGCCCAGTCATAGCCATGGTTCCCCATCAAGCATGGCCTCTAATAACACACACACTAGTCACCGACAACCATAGCCTGAAACACATGAACCTGTGGCCACTCACAGTCAGTCACACACACACAACCATGACCACACCTGCCATCACATAGTCTCACCCACACAACCACAGCCACACACACCATCACTCACACACAATCACACTTGCACGTGTGTCTCCCCACCTGTTCCTCACCATAGTCCACTCCAGGCTCACAGGCCTTGTCCTCCCGGTCGTCTGGGGTGACCTGGTCCTCTGAATGTTGCATGAAGCAGTTCTCTGCGGGATGGGTGAGCAGGGGACATGATCTAAGCTCCACTTCTCACCCAGGGCCCGCCACCCATGGGTGTGGTCAGCCCTAGGCCCATCCCTCTTGGTATCCTGTGGGTGTGGGCTTTTGGGGCCCCTTGCATCACTGCCATGGAAGGTGTGTGTGTGAGAGGTATTATGTGTGCGTTGCCTGCCACTTCCTGGCTCCTGTGCACCCACCCTCAGCACAGCGGCATATTTCATTGTGGCAGATTTTGCTCAGCATTCCATCTTCCTTCTCCGGGTGGTAGAACTGGGTACAAGTCTCATCTGTGGGCAGAGGGAGTGGGAGGCATCAGAGAGCTAAGGACTCCACCCAAGACCATGCCTGTGGGCTCAGTTCCCAACTCCAGTCCCTCAGACCTGGGGATGCTAGGTCCTGAACCCTGGGACTCCCAGGTCCCCAATCACCAAGCCCTGGGACCCCCATCTTATAGAACCTTGGTATCCTCAGACCCCAGCCCCGAGGTTGGCTGCTCACCCGGGTTGTAATAGGAGTACACCTTGACTGCCCCCGGCTGGATGAGCCCCACATTAAAGAACTGGTGAACTTTGAAGGATACACAGTCCTCTTGATTGTGTGAAATCTGGGAAAAGCAGGAGGTGAGTCAGTGTGTGGGAGTCCAGCAAAAAGAGAAACAGGCGACCAAGAGGGATCTGCGTGGAGAGGATGGGTGGGTGAGAAGTGACAAAGATTAATGAGCAGGTCAACAAATCTATTTTCTTTTTCTCCAAGGCTCATGGCCAGATTACACTTCTCAGCCTCCGTTTCCATTTGGTGTGACCATGAAATTGAATTCTGGCCAACGGATTGCTATCTGTGCCCCTAAAAACATCCCATGGTTATCAATACTGCACTGCATATTTGAAAGCTGCTAATATAGTAAATCTTAAAAGTTATCACCACACACACACGTTAAAACTATGAGGTTGTACATGTGCTAACTAACCTTACTGTGTTCATCATTTTCCAATATACATATATCCAATCATTGCATTGTATACCTTAAACTTATCCAATGTGATATGCCAATTATATCTCAATAAATCTGGGAAAATAAATGAGAAAGAAAGAAAGGAAGGGAGGACGGAAGACAGACGTGTATGTATATGTGATAGACATGTATACTTGGAGGAAATTGCTAACAATTAATGAATCTGGGTAAAGGGTATATGGAACTTTTTATACTTCTCTACAATATCTCTGTAGGGTTGGGACTCCTTAAAAAATTAAAAGTACAAAAATGAAAATGAAAACAAATTTAAAACCCATCTCATGCACTATCAATCCTCTTTTTTTTCTAGAAGGAATGGATCAAGCAGAGGACTCTAAGACAAAGACCAATAGAGAAGGAAAAGGCCAGCCACATATGGGTCAAGGTCCCAATGGAAGCCTCACCTTGTTCAGGTAGATGATGAGGGTGTTCTTGTTGGAGAAGGCCTTGTTGTCCAGCTCAAACTTTGAGATGTACGTGTCAGTGCCACTGGCCAGCTGGAGAAGGGACGAGCTTGTGAAAATCCCGTCCTTCCCTCAGCCTCTGCCAGGCCCCAGGCTCCTTCCCACCAATCCTAGCCCCTGAGCCCAGGATTTTCACACCTGCTTGAGGTCAGCAATGTCAGGAGCAAAGCCAGTCATCATGGATATATCCAGGATGGACATAGTGGCATCCTGGTCTCCCAGGTACCTGGATGGGGCAGGGAGAGAGGGTTTAAGTCCCAGGTGGGGTTAGGCCAGAGACAACGGGGTTTGATCAGTGAGAGAGGCTTCTGGTTCCCACACAGCAGCATAGAGGATGTCAGATCTTAGGAAACACTCCCCAAGGGGAATAAAGGAAAGGTGTGTAATGGTTAAGGCAACTAACTGCTCAGCCTCTGAAGCCCAACTACATGGGTTCACATCCCAGCTCTATGTCACATTTGATGAGTCACTTCACCTCTTCAAACCTCATTTCTTCTAGAAAATGAAGATAAGAGTGCAGGCAGGTCTCACTTTGCATGATTCCATTATCACGGTCTAGTTCAATAACACCAGTCCCTCAGCAACACGGTCTAATTCCAGTACCACAATATATTAATAAGCAAATGCCTAAAGGACAAATCTAGTTGCCAGCTCTTCAGTCCACCCACCACTATGTAAACAAGTGAGTATTACAATCAATGACCAATCACGTCACTTATTCCAAAGTCTGTCAGTGATGGGTCACCGAGCACCCGTCATTCAAGCCACGTGTGTGGTTGTGTTACTTCCTTCTCTCTCAGTAAAAAAAAAACCATGTGAGATTTCACCAAAATGGATCATTGAAAGGGAATCGCCGCAAAGATGAAAGTGCAGCACAGAAATGAGAGTGGTAACACTGGGAGTGAAATTTCAGCAGCACCTAAATGGAGCCAGAGAACAAACAGCAGATGGTGGAATGTGGACCTGCTGCCCTTGGAGAGACCATCATGGGGGCAGAGGCACTTAGTGAAGGCAGGGCGTCAACATAAATGAAGAAAGTGGTTGTGGCCAAAAATGATGTCCCAGAGGAGGTGACACTGGAAAACATTTCACGGTGAAGGAATGGAACTCTTAAATACCTCGTGACATCGAAAGCACAGAGGATTACCTGTGGGAAGTTGACCTAAACTTAGAAGGAACACGACACTTCACAGCATCATAGAACAAATGCTTGCTCCATATCATAAGTGCTACAGCAGCGGTTCTCAACCTGTGGGTCGCGACCCCTTTGGGGGTCGAACGACCCTTTCACAGGGGTTGCCTAAGACCATTAGAAAACACATATATAATTACCTATTGTTTTTGTGATTAATCACTGTGCTTCAATTATGTTCAATCTATAACAATAAAATACATCCTGCATATCAGATATTTACATTACAATTCATAACAGTAGCAAAATTACAGTTATGAAGTAGTAACGAAAATAATTTTATGGTTGGGGGTCAACACAGCATGAGGACTGTATTAAAGGGTGGTGGCATTAGGAAGGTTGAGAACCACTGTGCTACAGAGAAGAATAGAGGTACTATTCAAACCACAGGGCTTTGGATGAGTGCTTCACAAAAAATCAAAACCATCTTCAATCTCAATGTCCTGACACGTTACTTTTTAATTGATTTCAGAGAGGAAGGGAGAGATATAGATTGATAGAAATATCAACAAAGGGTGTGAATAATTGATTGGTTGCCTCCTGCACGCTCCCTACTGGGGGAATTGAGCCTGCAATCAGGGCATGTGCCTTTGGTCTGAATCAAAGCTGGGACCCTTTAGTCAGCAGGCCAAAGGTCTATCCACTGTGCCAAACCAGCTAGGCTACAATGTTCTGATGTTTTAAATTACAGTGTACTAAAAAAAATACCCATCTTAACTATACTTTTCATTACTCTATACTTTTATAACTGGAAATATGAGAGTTTTCAATGTTGTGATAAAAAAAATTAATGCAAGCTCGGCCCGTGTGGCTCAACCAGGAGGTTACGGTTTGATTCCTGGTCAGGGCACATGAGGGCTCTATCCCCAGTAGGGGGAGTACAGAGGGCAGCCAATGAATGATTCTCATCATTGATGTTTCTATGTTTCCCCATCTCCATTCCTCTCTGAAAGAAATAAAAATTTAAAAATAAGAATAATGGAAAATTCCTGTAACAGCTGTAATCCTCCTTGTTGATTATCAACATCACTTTTCACAGTCTCAGCTTATGTGGTCACGGGTAGTCTCACACCACCATGCTGTGCTGTCTACTTTCTGGAGAGTGCTCAGCACAGTACTAAGCACACAACACATCCCCAGAGGCTAGTAGGTACCTCGGATATTATTTACAGGAAGTCTTGCTAGAGACAGAGGGAGGAGCGAGATGAACCCCAGTGACCCATCTCTTACCTGGTACAGATGTTGAGTAACATGGTGCTCTTGGCGTCCTGAGGCTTCTTCACTAGAAACATAGAGGACAGAAGGATGGAGGGCTGGGTCCTGATTCAGGAGCAGGGCAGACACTAGAATGGCAGTGGGGGAAGGGTGACAGATAGGGTCTTTATTCCTTCTACCTTCAGGGGCTGGTCGCAGGATAACCTTGAGACTGAACTTATTGCAAGAGGTTCCGCCTTTGATCTTGGCCTGGTACATTGTCACCACCTGGAGAGTTGAGAGGGGAGATGAGGTGTCAGCAAACTTGACTTGGGAAGGTGATGAGCAAAGCAGATGTGGGCTCCCATCCTTACCGACAAGGTGCCTTGTCCTTTCCCTTTAGCTGTTAATGTGAAGTTCTCATTTTCCATGGTCTGCAGGGAGTGGGGAGAGAAGAGAAGGTGTTGGGAACCAAGCCTTCCCCTGGCTGCAATGGTCACCTGCCCTCTCTCCTGCCTCCTGCAGACTCTGACTGGCTGGAGGATGAGAGCGAGGAGGGTTTGGCCAAGCAGCTGTACCGTTTCTGATCGCAGGAGGCTAGCGGATTCCCAGAGGATGCGGTGCGTGACCGAAGAGCTGCGGCTGGGCAGTTTAATGGACACCTCCAGATTCAGATCCTCATGGTCAGGGACATCCCTCTGGTATTGGGCCAAGGCTTGGAACACCATGAAAGTGGCCTAGAACCCATGAGAGAAGAAGAGGGTGATGTGAGAGACTGAGAAAGCAGTCAGAACCTGCTGGGGGATGAAAAGTTTCAGCTTAGAGCTGGGCCATTGAGACTGTAGCCTAATATGCACCAGAGGGGGTGAGAATAAGAATGGGGGGTGTTATATACTGAGGACATGTTCTAGAACTCTCTCAGTGAGAGAGGCTCAGTCTAGTGCTTGGTGACACTAAGACTGTGACCTAGAAGGGACCAGAGGGCACAAGGGTAAGATGGGGAGTCATTAAACACTGAGGACATCTCCTAGAATTCTCCAAGGGACAGAGGCTTACACCAGAGTGTGGAGACACTGAGCATGTCTAGATACATGAGAAAGAGCAGGCATAAGACTGAAGGTCTAATATGCCTAGCCCATGGCCAGTTGCAATAAGGTAGTGAAGACTTGGGGGTGGGTGGGTAGGGGCTGGGAGGAGAAGGGAAATGGGGGGGTGCAGATATGTGTAATACTATCAACAATAAAAATATATTTTAAAGTAAATACAATAAAAAATTGCCAACAGCTGCTACAAAACAACAACAACAAAACCAAAATGACTGAAGGTCTAGTACACCGAGAATGTGGTCTAGACCCATCCAGAGAAGAGAGACTAACACAGGGTTCACAGACACCGAGAATGTATCTAGAGCCCATTTGTGAACAAATAATAAAATTGGAACCTGGGGACAACTAAGCATATAATGTAGAATCCAAAAATCACACTGAGTCCTGGCCCAGTGGCTCAGTTGGTTGGATCATTCGCTCATGCATCAAAAGGTTGCAGATTCCATCCCCAGTCAAGACACATACGGGAAGTAATCCATTGATGTTTCTCACATCAATGTGTGTGTTTTTTCTCTCTCACTCCCTCTCTCTCTCAAATCAAGAAACATATCCTTGGATGAGTATTTCTTAAATACCTGACAATGCCACCAGAGAGAAAGGGGATCAAACTTAAGCCTGAGCTTTTTAGACTTGAGGTTGCTGCAACCATGGTCTAGAACCCAGCTGAAAGAGAGCAGGCTTTGATAAGACTCTAGAAAACTGAGACCATGGTCTAGAATCCACAGTAAGACAAGGTAACTCTGGGAGCCTCGTGGAACTGAGTGCATGGTCTAGAATCACCCAGAGGGAGAGATGGAGTTGATGATTCCCTATAATAATTGAGAATTGGTCTAGAACCCACCAGTGAAACAAAGTAAGATGGAACGCCTGGTGGACCTAGAAACATGGTCTAGAACCCATCAGAGAGAGGTTCACCCCTGAACCTGGGCCTTGAGAACATGATCTGGACACCAGGAGGGAAAGGGAGTCTCAAAATGCAGCTTGAGGCATCCAGAATTTAGTGTAGAATCCATAGACAGATTTGCAACAAAAACCAAAACCTGATATTTCAACTTCATTCCAATCAACTGCCTCTCTTGGTCTCAGCATCTTATTTGGGAGGCCATTCAGGCCAGAGGAAGTAAGGATGCATTTGCCTGGGGGATGTGGGACCACTTGCCTGGGTGGAGCCATAGCCACCTCCGTAGTATCTCTGCTCGTTGAGCCAGCGCACAACAGGAGGTATAGAGTCAAAGTCTTTGAGCAGCAGCAGAGCCAACAGGGCATAGGATGTGGCCTCCACATTGTAGAGCCTTTGGCCAGGCTCCTCCCAGCGGTTCTTATCTACAAGAGAGAACACCAGCCCCCATGCTCACTGCTCTGTCCAGCCTGGAGGTAGTTCAGAGAAAGCTCAGAAGAAAGACTTGTACTAGACCTCGGTGTTCAGGTGTCCTGGCCCACATTTGTGGCTTTCAGTCTACTGGTTCCTGCCTTGCCCTCTTCCCTCATCAACCTTTACTCTTCTGTGTTTTTTTGTTTGTTTGTTTGTTTAAAAAATATATTTTATTGACTTTTTACAGAGAGGAAGGGAGAGGGATAGAGAGCTAGAAACATCAATGAGAGAGAAACACTGATCAGCTGCCTCCCGCACACCCCCCACTGGGGATGTGCCCGCAACCAAGGCACATGCCCTTGACCAGAATCAAACCTGGGACCCTTCAGTCCGCAGGCCGACGCTCTATCCACTGAGTCAAACTGGTCAGGGCTCTGTTTAAATTCTGAACTGCAGCCCCTCTGATCTATGGGAGCAGATTCCCTAAGTTTGCCATGCTCATTCTCACCTCTGAGCCTTTGCATATTCTGTTTTCCAATTTTGGAGCACTTTTTCTCCACCGACCCCTGGTCAATTCCTATCCACCCTGCACAATTTGGCATCAATGGCACCCAAGACAGAGTGAGACCTTTCCTTCTGTCTCTTAAAGCATCCTGTGCTTCTCCTGTCCCAGCACAATGATGCTCTAGAGCAGTGATGGCAAACCTATGACACGCATGTCAGAGGTGATACACAAACTCATTTTTTGGGTTGATTTTTCTTTGTTAAATGGCATTTAAATATATAAAATAAATATCAAAAATATAAGTCTTTGTTTTGCTATGGTTTCAAATATCAAAAAATTTCTATATGTGACATGGCACCAGAGTTAACTTAGGGTTTTTAAAAATGCTGACACACCCACCTCAAAAGTTTCGCCATAACTACTCTAGAGGAATCTATTAACTCATTTGTTTCCTCAACTGGAACATGAGGCCATGATGGCAGGGGCTGTGCCATATTCACTGTGATGTCCCAAGTGCCTAAGAAAGTACTCATGACAGAGACTGTCACCAAGAACCATTCCCTCCTCCTCCTGGGCACAGAGTTAGACTACATCTCCTAGAGGCCTTTGCAGGTGGGTATGGCCACATATCTGAGCTCTGTCTAATGGAAAGTGCAAAACAATTGACGGGGCCCCTTCCATGGCTGGTCTACCTCCCTTGCAGTCTTTCTGACTGTTTCCTTCTGCTTTAATAGAAGGGATTCTGAGGCCCGGAGGTGGCAGAGCCATGAGAAGATAGAGCCTGGATCCCTGCATCACTGCATAGAGGAGAGCTGTCCACCAACTTGGGACACCCACAATAATACTAAAGGCAATGACAACATCAGTGATAGATCTCTTACTATGTGCTAGACCTTCTCTTACTCTCATCACTCATTTAATCTTCACACCAATCTTGTGATGTCGATATCGTTTTATACACAATGTCCATAGAGGTTAAGTGGATTGTACAAGATCACACTGTGAGAATGTGGCTGAGGGTGATTTGATTTTGAACTTGAATCTGTCTGATGTCAGAGCCCATGTCCTTGCTCCCGTGTCATAGCAAGTACTCAACAAATACTTGTTGAATCATGCAATGGACCTTTTGTGTCATGCTTACAATGAGGACTTTTCACACCCATACCCACTCATCCCAGGTCAGATTGGAGCCACACAGCCCAGCTTAAGATGGCCACCCTCACCCCAGCACTGTATATCTCCTTACCCCGCCAGGCTGCCTCTCA
>NW_005871969.1:81700-94739 GCF_000147115.1 Myotis lucifugus
CCACAGCATATGGTCTCTTCAAGTTCTTGTAGTGTGTTTGAAGGAAGTCTCCAGCCTTATTGATGCTACCCCCAAGGTTCTATGAGAAAAAGATTGGGTATTCTGGTCAGGTGGGCACTGCTGCCCCAGAGAGCTGACAAGGATCACATAATCACCACTTCCTGTGCATAATGTTTCTGGCCTTGGTACATATTTGTCTTGGATCTGTCTATTTTTAAGGGTTCCCCAGACAGTTTAGCCACTGTGCACTGCTCTGTTACTGAGTACCTATCATGTTCCTGGTGCAGTCTGTATACTAGTGGTGTGCTAGTAAATATTTAATAACCAGTTGTCTAGTCAGTGCAGGAGGTGGTGGTTAGGGGAGCTGGTTTACTGATTGCCAATGACTGTGATGTAAATACTCCCACCATGCCAATTTCAAGCTACCTTAACACAGCGTGGGAAAGAGATGCCCCAAATAGGCACCCAGGGTTAGCACACCACTGGGTCCACCTATTATCTAATCATCATCATCATTGTAGCTAACACTTAGTATGTGCTAGTCACATATCAACTCATTTAATCTCAAAATCCTATGAGGTAGTTTTATTTTCATCACCATCCCTACTGCACAGAGGAGAACACTGAGACCCATGAGATGAGGTGCAGAGGCAGATATGCTTTGTAGTGATTTTTATAGTGTAAATACAACCACGCCTGATTTCAACCTACCAGCATGGAGTCACTGACTGTAGAATTGGGAAGAGATCATATAGTTTGTCCACCGTATATGTACAACAGACATAAATAACCTCAAGATCATGGATAATGATGAAAGGTAGTAAAATAATTAAGAAGTGATGAGTTTTGAGGGTTTACTACCTTTGTTGTTGTTTTTCTCTTAATTGGTTTTTAGGGAGAGAGAGGGGCGGGGAGAGAAAGAGGGATCAGTTTGTTGTTCCACCTATCTATACATTCATTGGCTGTTTCTGGTATGTGCCCCAACTGGAGATCGAACTGCACCTTGGCATAATGGGATGATGCTCCAACCAACTGAGCTACCTGGCCAGGGCTACTACCTTTGTTTTTATGTGTAGTGTTTAGACTAATTTATTTAAGTGTAAGTTTATATACTTTAATATTTAATAGTGATTGCGTTCAACAATCAACTTGCAATATTCCTGGAATACTAACCATTGGTTTTATGAAGGTAATTCCATCAAGCTCTTTATTAGAACCCCAGCAGTCTAGTTCCACAGCCTATGCCATACTCCATTATAAGGGTGCTGTGTTGTAGTAGAAAATGTCACTACGTTGTAGTAGAAATTAATCCTTTTGCCTGCCCTCTGTCTCTCCTATATCCACCCTTGACTTTTGTAGGACCTTCTCCTTCCTGTCATTTACATGGCCACAGTGGAACAGTCATATTTGCCCAGGAAGACCTACTTCCTGGTCTCAGCTCATTGATCCAGAAGTGATCACCTGACCCAGGCTGAGCCAATCAGAATCCTTTCCTAAGAATCTGGAATATTTAGCCTTGGGCTAGGAATTTCCCCAAGGAAGGCAATTCTGTTCTGCCAGGTAGGCTGGGTGGCAGGAAAGCTGAATTATTGGGCAAAAGGGGCATGAAGGACACAGGAAGAGGAACAAAGCATCCTGGTCGAATCCGTAAGATTCCTTTTATCCTTGCACTTGATAAATTCTTAGATTCTTAAAATAATTCCCCCATCTACAGGGTGGGGCAAAAGTATGTTTATAGTTGTTTGTACATAAAATAATACAGTAATTAATATTATCCGGCGATCGGAGGGTGATGGAGGTTGAAGCCTCTGGCCGAGGCATCAGGCCTGGGCAGGGGGCGGAGCCGGCAATCGGAGGGGTCTGGGGTCCCCTGCCCAGGTCTGACACCTCTGGCAGAGGCATCAGGGCTGGGCTAGGGATGGATCAGGCGATCAGAGGGAGATGAGGGTCGATTCCTCAGGCCCAGGCGTCAGGCCTGGGCGAGGGCGGAGCAGGTGATGGGGGGGGAGATAGGGGTCCCCTGCCCAGGCCTGACACCTCTGGCAGAGGTGTCAGGCTTGGTAGGGGGGCGGAGCCGGTGATGGGGGGAGATGGGGTCCCCTGCCCAGGCCTGATGCCTGGGCCAGAGGCGTCAGGCCTGGGGCGGGGGTGGAGGGGGTGGGGGGTGAGGGGGTTGGGGGTGGAAGTGGGGTGGGGGGACAAGCCAGAGATTGGTGTGAATTATAGAGGAAACACCTTTTCTGACCGCTCATTGGCTAAGCTCCCTGTATGCCACTGGTAATATTCTTAGTAACTTGGGTAATAAGAATCCAAAAAGGTGATCTAGGGTTTTTTACCACACCCTGAAAAAAACAAAGGTCTGCTGCTGGAGAACTAAGAAATGTCATATCCTACCCTAGCCGGTTTGGCTCAGTGGATAATGCCTTGGCCTGCCGATGGCAGGGTCTGAGTTAAATTCTGACAAAGGGCATGTACCTAGGTTGCAGGCTCCTCCCTGGCCGGGGCCCAGGTCAGGGCTCATGCAGGAGGCAACCAATCAAAGTGTTCCTCTCACTTTGATGTTTCTCTCTGTCTTTCCCTTTCTCTTCCACATTCTCTAAAAATTAATGGAAACATATCCTCAGGTGAGGATAAAAAAAATAATAAAGAAATTATTATTATATGAAAGACACATCTTGAAAATGCCTAAAGAAAGTTGTCATTTTTTCATGGTGAAGGGACTGGAGTCCCTGTTGATGAAAAAACCTTGCTGGCTGTGGTGACTGGCAGTGGCTGCAGCAGCGGGCTGATGGGGCTAGTGCCTTCCCCTGATCAGCCCGGTCACCTCCCACAAAGGGAGGCCAGACTACAGCTTAGGCCCTATCCCCAAGGGGAGCAGGGAGCGGGCCCAAGCCATCACTAGGACATCCCCTGAGGGATCCCAGTATGTGAGAGGGGGCAGGCTGGGCTGAGGGACACCCCCCCACCCCCAGTGCACTGGGCCCCTAGTTAAAAAATAATAAGAAAACAATAAACTCTGTGTTACCCATACTCAACTGTAAACCTACTTTTGCCTCACCCTGTGTTTTTGCATAATGTAGCTCATACATGTGTTACATCTAGAACAACTTAGAGAGTCCTAAAAATACAAAAATTATTATACTTATTTTACAGATGCACACACTGAGGCCCAGGAAGGGCAAGTGCCTGTGAGTTATGATCTAAATTTAGATCTGTCTGACCCCACTGCCCTAGAGCCGTCTCTTTTCTAACCATAATTTCTTACAAATCGCTAAGTTTGAACCAGAAAGGCCTGAGTTCTCCTTGGCCTTAAAGATAACAGCCTTCCTCTCCTTCCTCTCTTTTCTGGGGTCCTGAGGAGGGAGATCAGCTGGTGAAATTGGGATCCTGGAGTTCCCCACTTGGAAAGCTAAAGGTCAAACAACCCACTCTCAAAACCGCAGGACAAAGCAGATGTCGCAATTACAGAACATCCACGATGGCTGTGCCCGGGTGTGTGTGGGGGGCAGTGGGGGAGGGTGCGGAGGAGGGCAGGGCAGGGCACACTTACATTGACCTGTCCCTCGCAAATATCTTTAGCCTCCTGCAGCGCGATGAGAACGAAGGCTGTGAGGGACACATCTTTCTCCTCAGCATCATTCAAGCCACCCTAGGGTGTGGAGGAGGGAGTAAGGATGGGGTCACCCATGTGCCCCTCATGCCAACCACCCCCCTGTAGGATCAGCGGGGCAGGGCAGGGGTGGGTCTGTCCCCAGTGTCTCACAGGAGGGCCATACGCTAGTATCCATTCATTCACTCACTCATTCTGTAAATGTTGCTGGTGTTGTGGGTAGGATGGCTCCAGCCCTCATGGAGCTCCCCATCTCGTAGGGGAGACAGGCATGAGCCAAACAGCTCATCACAGATCTATCGTTACAAACTGATGAGAGCTGCGCAGAAGTGGATGTGGCAGTGAGAATGGATAGTGGGGGGAGGTGTCTTGGTCAGGGCAGTTGGAAAGGCGTCCCCAAGGGATGAGAGGTGGAGCCACAATCTGAGGAGTGAGTAGGACTCAACTGTCAAAGAGGGCAGTGGTAACATGCCAGGCAGTGGGAACAGCATGTGCCAAGGCCCTGTGCCCAGGAGCAAGGCTCCAGGCAGTACAGATGGAGTGTGGAGAGGGAAGGCTGTGAGGCTGGGAGCCCGAAAGCACAGGCTGAAGCCGTGGTTTGCTCACTTGAGCACATGTCAGCATTACCTGGAGTCAGGGGGCTTATTAAAACCCTGATTCCTAGACCCCACCCCCAAAGTTTCTGATTAGAGCATGTGGATCCAGCCCAAGAAGGTCCATTTCTAACAAACTTGCAGCTGATGCTGGTGCTTTTGGACTGGAGACCAGAGTTTGAGGACCACAATTCTAAGGAGTTCTCAGGTGTTTTTTTTTTTTTTTCAAAGCAATGGGGGGCTAGGGAAGTTTCATTTTGCACTGGACCCTGAGGTCTCTGGTTTTTGCAAAGGAGAAGTGACCTTTGTTGCTCCTTTATTTCTCTGTCCATCCCACGCTGGGAATTGGGCAAATGGCAGACAGAGCCTGTCTCCTGTCCATGCGGGGGCACTCAGGCACTCCTCTCCCCCAGCCTGCCCTGAATCCTGGCCTCTTACAGTCATTTGTAGTTGTCCCACGGGTGAATCCTCCTGGAAGACTCCATCAGGCCTCTGCTTCTCCAGGATCAGCCACTTGACAGCCCCACAGATGACTTCGGAGTCAATGGTGATGAGGTTGGCGGCCAGAGAGAAGACCTTGACCACGTAGGCTGTCAGCCTGGGGTGGGCACAGAGCATGAGCCAATTGGCTCTGGGATCCAGAGACTGCCATCCCAGCCAAGCAAGGAGCAGAGAGGGGCAGGGCCTGCTCAGGTGTGCCCAGTTTCCCAGGCCAGGTCTCAGGACCCAATGTTGCTTGTAGGCAGTGCTTAGTGACAGTAGGTCACTCAGCTAGTGGGCACCTTGACTCTGAAGGTGGAGGGGTCCAGAGGCACAGGATTGTGTGGGGGAGGCCAGCCTAGATCACCCCAGGTCTGGGCCCAGGCCTTGCTCAAAGGATGCAGGGCCAAGGATGGGCAGGCTCACCAGGTGCTGGACTTCATATTCAGGAAGGCCGCAAAGGCCTTGTTGGGTTGCCTGAAGGCCAGTTGCTGTGTGTACCCTGCAAGGAAGAGAGAAGTGTCACTGGGGGAGCGAGGGCTGAGTGGAGGCAGTGGCTGGTGTGGGTATGCCAGGAAGGAGAGAGGCTTAGAGAGAAACAAAGATTCTGTGAAGGGGGGAAGGTGAGGTTCAGAGAGGATAGAGGTTGCTCAGGACCAGGAGGAATGTCTAGAGGGGAGGGGAGCTTATAGGGTGCAGGGACTCTGAAAACGTTCAGGAAAGGGTGAGGAGGGGTAAGGGCTTCTCAGAGGAGAAGGCGTTTAGAGAGAGAAGGGCTCTTAGGGGGGGTCATTGGGAGAGGGAACTCAGAGGGACAAGGGTCTGAAAGAGGGGAGAGCAGGAGGTGTCAGAGAAGGGGCGGGGCCTCTAGAGGGGGCGGGGCCTCAGAGGAGGAAGGAGCTCAGAGAGGGGCCTCAGAATGGGGGCCTCCAATAGGGGACGGGACATACCATTCTTGATGAGGTCCAGGGCCTCCTGCCGCTTGTCAATGCCAAACTTGTCCCACTGCTCAGTGTGGTCCAGGTAGTGCACTGCGATGACCGTGGGCGTCACACTAATCATGTTCTGCTCTCCATTGCCCGAGGGGGTCACAATGAGGTGTTTCAGCTGCTCCCCATCAATGGCCTCCTCTGCCATCTGGGCCACTGGGGTCCCTGCAGCCAGGAGGAAGGATGGCGTTCAAGCAATGAGATGCACTATGGGGTGAAGAGGGTCAGGGCTACTCCCAGCCTTCCCAGGCTCCAACCAGCCAGGGCCAAAGAGTCAGGGAGTCAGGGACAGCTGGCGGCTGGAGGCATGTGGCTGAAGGGGGCTAGGGGGGTTGTCCATGGGTCCTCATGTGCCACCAGTGGTAAAATAATTCCAGGAACAATGGTCATGAATACGTCTATCATGCTTAATGCCGTTTGCCAAGCTCCCTTCTAAGAGAACACTATATAGCATCTCATTTAATTTTCCCAACAATCCTCGAAACAGGTACCGCTATTTGCCTTCATCACAGATCAGGAAACCAAGAGTCTCTGTCCCAAACCTAAGAGCTCAGAGGTTGCAAGGGGCTTTGCTAGCTCCTTGTGTGCCTTCTCCTCCCAGTCCTCAATCCTGGGCAATTCGTTCCAGAATTTCTGTTCTTGAACTCTATCACTTCTCATTGAAGCTTCTTTAGCAGCAGAAGCTAAGTACTGCCTGGAGCCTTCTGTGAGCACACCAAGCAGAGGCTGTTCTAGCACATGAGAAGGAGGGAGGCATCATGGTTCAATATTCCCGGAAGTGATGGAACTGGGTGCCCTCTTCAGGGGTCATGGCTCCCACACCTTCCTGGGCCCCATGGGGTTGGACCAAGGCCATCTCACCCTGCAGGAGGATCCGAGTTTCTGACTCTGTGTCAGGGATTTGGTCACTGAGGTCTGCAGCCTCGACCTCCACTCGCTGCACACCGTCTGTTGGTGGAATGGGAGACACCCTTGGCACCAGCCTCCTTTCACCAGGCCCTGAACACCACCCAGGCCTCACCCCCACTCCTGCCCTGACTCACTTTGGCCCAGGTGTTGTGGATCCAGTGTCTTAACGGCCACAGTCTTGTTCATTCTGATTCCTTCAGGCTGCACAGTGTTGAGGGAAGGGGGAGGTGGGTGAATACAAGGACAGACAGAGCCACAGCTGGTCAGCAGGGCACTGTTCTGGGGATTACTGTAGCCTAGATGGTATCTACCAGTCTTAGCTGTGTGACTGGGAGCCAGTAACTTAACCTCTCTGTGTCTCAGCTTCCTTCCTTCCTTATAGGGAGGAGGCAATACAAACATCTACCTCATACTATTGTATGATATAATAACAACATTATAAATTAATAACAATAATACAACAAAGCCTTTAGAAATCTTCCTATGTGCCTAGAAGCTTTCTTTATTCAGGTTAACTCATTTAGGGTACTGCTATTACCATTCCCATTTTAAAGATGGGGAAACGGGCCCTGGCCGGTGTGGCTCAGTTGGTTGGGCTTGTCCCATACACAGAAAGGTTTCCGGTTTGATTCCAGGTCAGGGCACATACCCAGGTTCCAGGCTTGATCCCAGGTAGAGGGCATACAGGAAGCATTCGATGTATATATCACTCTCACATTAAGTTTCTCTCTCTCCCTCTCCTTTGCACTCTCTCTCTCAAAGTCAATAAAATATCTTAAAACAAAACACAAACTTATAAAGATGGGAAAACTGGAGAACAGAGAGCTGAAGTAACTTGCCCAGAGTCACAGAGCTTGTAGAACAGAACTGGAGTATGAGCCTCATAAATGCTATAATGTATTTTATTTGAAAATTTGATAAATATATAAATAAAATATTAGTGATCTTGCTTATGAACTTGTTTTGCTTTAAAATATTTAAAAAATGACAAAAGGAGATTCCTTAAAAAATTAAAAATGGAACTTACATTCGACCCAGTAATCACACTTCTGGAAATATATGCGAAGAGAAACACCAATCAGAAAGGACATATGCACCCCTATGTTCATAGCAGCACAATTTACAATAGCTAAGATTTGGAAACAGCCTAAGTGCCCATCAGCAGATGAGTGGATTAAACTGTGGTACCTCTACATGTGCATATTAGCATAACCAATGGACATGGACACTGGGGCAGTGGGGTCTTGTCCTGGGGGGCGGGTGTGGTGATGGTGGTGGTGGGGTCAATCGGGGAAAAGGAGACATATGTAATATCTTAAACAATAAAAACATAGTGATAAAAATATTCACAAGAGAAAAAATGACAAAAGCCTTTTACTGATGATTCTATCTCTTATTATATTTGAAAGTGTTCCAAACTATGTGAAACAGTAATAATGTAACTGTTAATGTATATTTTAAGGCCAAAAATCACAGGTAATGGAACATTTGAGATCTTGTTCCCCAACATATGTTAGTCAGTTTGGCTCAATAAACTCATAAAAGTTTAAAAAATTTGAAATCACTGGTAAAAACAGAACTTTGCTGCCTGGTCGGTGTGACTCAGTGTTTGAGTGCTGACACATGAAGCAGGAGGTCAGAGTTCCATTCCAGGTTAGGATGCATGGCTGTGTTGCAGGCTGGACCACAAGTAGGGGGCATGCAGGAGGCAGCCAATCAATGATTCTCATCATTGAAGTTTCTCTCTTTCTCCCTCTCCCTTCCTCTCTCTGAAATCAATAAAAAAGAACATACATTTGGAAACAGCCTAAGTGCCCATCAGCAGATGAGTGGATTAAACTGTAGAACTTTCCTATATTCTATATTTATTCTAAGGTAGTACTTTCCTATATCCCATATCATATATTATTGCTTTATAAAATTTGGTCTGTGAAATATGTTTCCCCCAAAATTTTAAAGTCAAAACAAAACTCTTATACTTAAATGTGTTACAAAATATCATATTTGATGTTAAACTATATTTTAAGGAAAACAATTTTTTATCTTTACTGCTGAGGTTTGGGCACCCCCTTAGAATTTTATGCGCAGAAGAATGTCTGCCCTGCCTCACATGGCCCTGCCTTCACACTGCTGGGACTCCTGACTTTCCTAAGCTGAATACGGGCAGCATTAGTGTCTCAGAGCCTGGGGCTCCAAACTGAGTTGACAGCACAAGGAGAGCAAGAGTCCCTCCTGAAGGACAAGAGGCAGCAGGTGCCCCAAGGACTCACCACGACCTTCAGGGTCTTCCTTACACCGTCGGTGATGAAGTACCGATAGACAGTGGCCTTGACCTCTACTTCCTGCAAGCCGACCGTCAGAGGCACAATGACATAAGGCACGGCCAGCGAGGACTTGGGAGGGATGGATACAGTCTGCAGGTGACGCTTCTTGGCAGTGGCCAAGCTGCAGAAGGCTGGATTGTAGAGCATTTCTACTCTCACCTGCCAGGGAGAGAGTATCAGGTCAGGGGCATGCACCATGGGCCCCTCTCCAGGTCTCCCCTCGTGCCTCTCCTGCTCCAAGGACCCACCGTGAGCGTATCTTCTTCCCGGTAGTTGTAGAGGACAGCTCGGATCTCCACGTGCTCATTACGAACCACAGAGTAGGGCAGCTGCAGGTCAATGAAGAAATCTTGCACCACTGTCACCTCATAGGGGTCAGCCACACAGATCCCTGCCCAGGGGAACAGAACATGAGTGTCAGGGGTAAGGGATGGGCAGGGTGGACAGGGTCCAAGTTCAGTTCCAAGTTCCTGCCTGTCAAGGCTTATCCCTGACCACGGGAGCTGTCCGGAGCTCAGCTTGTTTTTGTAGACGTCCATAGACTAGAGAATGTTGATGGTGATGAATTACAAATGATAGTGGTAGCTGGGAGTTGCCAGGATTTAGCGATGTCTTTTGAATTTTACTCAGAGAGAGAAGGTGGAGGAGGAAAGCGAGTCAGACTCACTGAAGGGTCCATCTGTGCTTCCCAAAATGCTAGCCCCCAGCCCCGTGTGGTCACTGGGGACTGGAAAGGTGGCTAGCTCGAAGAGGAACTGGATTTCTACTTTTATTTCATTTTAGCTAACTCAGATTTCAACTTCCAAACTAGTGCTCGTGAATATACTGAAATAATATACTGACCAAGGGTGACTTTTATGGTATGTAAATTATATCCCGATTTTAAACATGCCATGGGGGCAGGATGGGAGAGGACAATGGGGGAAAAGGGTCAAATGTCATACTTTCAACAATAAAGAATTTTTTTAGATGCCCATGGACACAGACAATAGAGTGGTAAAGGCCTGGAAGGGGCGGGTACAGGGTGGAGGGGGTCAATGGGGAAAAGACAAACAAACAAACAAGGAGGACATCTGTAAGACTTTCAACAATGAAGATACATTTTTGAAAAAATGATGCGTGGCCCCGGCCAGTGTCGCTCAGTTGGTTGAGCATCGTCCTGTGCACCAAAAGGTTGCCCGTTCAATTCTGGTCAGCACACAAGCCCATTTGAGGGCTTCCATGCCCGGTCGGGGCGGGGGCGGGGGGGATTGCGGGAGGCTGCTAATCAATGTTTCACTCTCACATCCAGCTCTCTCTCTCTCTCTCTCTCTCTCTCCCTCTTCTTTCCTCTCGCTCTAAAAATTGATTTAAAAATCTTAAAAACATAACAATAAAAAATGATGCTTGATTTAGTGATTGGAAGACTTTTAAAAGTATGTTTGGAACAACTTGAATATGTCAATCTGCTTTTTCAACTGCAAATTTTATGAATCCTAAAATAGAGATCAAAATGTTTCCCATGAGCCCTAGTCGGTTTGGCTCAGTGGATAGAGCGTTGGCCCACGGACTGAAAGGTCCCGGGTTCGATTCCATGGAAGGGCACATGCCCAAGTTGTTGGCTTGATCCTCAATGGGGGGCATGCAGGAGGCAGCCAATTGATGACTCTCTCTCATGTATGTTTCTAACTCTTCCTCCCTCTCCCTTCCTCTCTCTAAAATCAATAAAAACATTTGTTTTAAAAAAATCAGCTTTACTTAAATAGTAATGAGTTTATTGTTTTAATATCATTATTAGTATGATAGTGGTTTTGCAAACTTTTATAAAATGTGGGAACGATAATATTTTGGATATATTTGGGTGAAATAAAATGTATTTCTGAAATCAGTTTCATCATACTCCTTTTTCATGGGGCTACCAGAAATATAAAATAACACACCCGCCCACATTACATCTTTTCCTTCCTTCCTTCCTTCCTTCCTTCCTTCCTTCCTTCCTTCCTTCCTTCCTTCCTTCCTTCCTTTTATTAAAGGCACTATTATAAGGGCTTTACATGTATTAACTCACAACAATCCTCCCAACAATGCTTAGAGTACGTGCTATTTCTATCCTGTCCATTTTATGGAGGAGCACAGAGAGGTTGAGTAGCTTGATTAAGGCCACACAGTGGCTCCAGCTGAGTGATACTGGAGTCCCAGGCAAAAGAAAACTATGTGCCCCTGTGTAAATGCCCAGGTTTTGAGCTCCATCCCCAGTAGGGGGCGTGCAGGAGGTGGCCCATCCATGTTTTTCTCTCAGGGATCTCTCTCTCTCTCTCTCTCTCTCTCTCTCTCTCTCTCTCTCATCAATAAAAAGGTATTTTTCTTAAATAAGAGAAATTGGCAGAAATTTTCAGTTCCTTCAATTGAAAACGAGATAAGCAAAGAAGCAGAATTTTAAAATCTTGAAGTCACGAAAGTAAAATGATAATAAAGTTTAATTTATTATATATTATAACTAAACAAAATGAGAATACAATATAATAATTCTGGCTTTGGTATAAATAAAATATTTACACTTAATATTATGAGTTTTAATACACCTGCCTTTTAATGTTTTAATATTTTTTGATAAATTTAACCTTTAAATTATACATAGAACCTGCCCTGGCTCTGGTCTCTGTTTAAAGTTGGGATATTTTGTTCATCATTGATTTTTTTGTACTCACTTTTACTTTAAAACTATTGCAGTGGGATATTACTTACCTTGGTGACTGACTTCTTGGCACCCACTTACATTTTGCACTAGAAGTCGGGCCTTCCTTCCCTCACCCCTCCCGGCCCTGCTGTAAACCATCCCCATTTCGCTAGAGCTCCTCGGGTCTCACTCCAGCTGTGGGTGACCGGGGACAGGTAACCTTTTTCTCACGCTTCCCAATCTGACCACCGATGTTTCAATCCCCATTTCATCCTGCTTCCTCCTCTTTCTTAATCACTTTACCCACTATCATGTCGACAGCACCTCCTTAAAAGTTTTTGTGGTTGCGAATTATTCTGTACGATACTGCAATGGTGGACTCATGTCATGGAACATTAGACCAAACCCATAGAATGTACAACACCAAGAGTGAATTCCTACCTTCAGCTATGAACTTGGGGTCTTCACAATTAATTATAACAAATGCACCCATCTGGTGGGGGATGTTGACAGTGGGGCCGCTGTTCATTTGGTTGGGAGTGGCAGAGGGTATATAGGAAATCTCTGTATTTTTTGCTCAAATTTTTAAAATATATATATATTTTTTATTGATTTCAGCGAGGAAGGGTGAGGGAGAGATAGAAGCATCAATGATGAGAGGTAATCATTGATCAGCTGCCTCCTGTACTCTCCCTACTGGGGATCAAGCCTAAAACCAGGGCATGTGCCCTTGAATGGAATCGAACTGGGGACCCTTCAGTCCGCAGGCTGACGCTCTATCCATTGAGCCAAACCAGCTAGGGTTTTGATCCATTACTTAATAGAATCTTTTTTTGTTTTTGTTAATCATCACCCGAGGATATTTTTTCCCACTGATTTTTAGAGGGAATGGAAGGGACGGGGAGAGACAGAGAGAGAAACCTTGTTGTGAGAGAGACACATTCATTGGTTGCCTCCAGCACAGGCCTCAATCCCCTGAAACCAGGGTCTTGACCAGGAAACAAACCCACCACCTTTTGTTGTACAGGCCGACGCTCCAACCACCTGAGCCAAACTGGCCAGGGCCTTTCTGCTCAATTTTGCTGTGAAACTAAAACTCCTCTAAAAATGAAATCAATTTAAAAATAAAAAGCACTGCCCTGCCGGTGTGGCACAGGGATTGAGCATCAACCCATGCACTACGAGGTCACTGGTTTGATTACCAGGGAGGGCAGATATCTGGGTTTGAGCTCCATCCCTAACATGGGGCATGCAGGAGGCAGCCAGCAGAAGTTGATGTTTCTCTCTCATCAATGTTTC
The DNA here is from genome assembly GCF_000147115.1 of Myotis lucifugus. Taxonomy (NCBI): domain Eukaryota; kingdom Metazoa; phylum Chordata; class Mammalia; order Chiroptera; family Vespertilionidae; genus Myotis; species Myotis lucifugus. The sequence continues at coordinate 94,561 of NW_005871969.1, forward strand.
TGGTCTCCCTTCCTCTCTCTCTAAAAAATCAAGAAGATATTTAAAATGAAATAAAAAGCACTGGCACCCATCTTGATTCTGATGTACCCGCCTCACCCAGTAACCAGGGGGTAGAGTGTCAGCCACCAAGAAGCAGAGGAGCTATGGGATGGATGAGAAACAGAAATTCCGGGCCGGGG